>NC_064288.1:36400405-36531197 GCF_019186545.1 Solanum stenotomum
ACATATAAATATATATATATATATATATATATATATATATATATATATATATATATATATATATATATGTAAGTATGTGAACGCCTGAAAGATAATTCAGTAAAGTTAAAAAAAAGTCTTTTCTTTATAAAGGGTTGATTGAGCATAAAGTTATCTTAATTATTTTGGGAGTGGTATGGAGCAACGAATTGGGTTAAAGTCTCTTATAACTCTAAAGTCCCATAAAACTACGTAGCTAGTGTAGGATATGATAGCATTGATTCTTCATGCGACTCCTCACTGCCTCTAAGAAGGCCTATTAGATGGAATCATAGTCCCAATATCATCCTATACCTCGGGAAGGTATAGGATGACCCTTGAAACATGGGAAAAATGTTGTATTATTGTTATGCTTACAGTAATTGTTGTTGGTTAGAGAAACGCCTCATAAGTGAAGTATGGTAATTTAATATTGTTTTATTATATAGCTTATTGTAAAGTGAAAAGGGCTTTCATGTCTTATTCATGTATTTATTCAATTGGGTTGCTTTCAATTTAGTTTCTTTTTTACTTAGCTATATTACATACTCTTATGTTCAATGTACTTACGTCATTCGACCTACATCTTTTATGATGCAGATACAGGTGTTCAAGATCATCAATAGGCGTTCCGTTGAGATCATCTGACACTCGTAGACAATATTTGGCGAGGGCTCCTTGCTTTTAGGAGACTCCATTTCCATTCAATTTTCAGAAGTATTTTAGATGTTGTGGGTCTTGTCCCTACATGTATCTTGAACTATTAGAGACTTCATAGACAGACAAATAGGAGTAGATGTTTTCCATTGTTTTCTCAGGATGTTTATTTAACTTATGACCTATGTTAAGTATTAGAAAAAAATATATTTTAAGACTTCTTAAATGTCTAAATTTTCATCTATTTTAAGCTTCCGCATATTGTTTAGAGTCATGTAAGTCATGTAGCCAGGCCAAGGGTTCGCTTGGGGATCAGAAATGGTTCTCGGGTGTCGATCATGTATAGGGTATAGGCTCAGGTCGTGACAATTTGTCCACAATTTATGTATAGAATATTCAATCATCTTTTTATAAATTTAATAGAAATAATGACTTCATATTAGAGAAGGAGAGAAGAAGAGCATGTTCTATTCGATAGAAATATTATTGTAGCTAAATTTAGAACACATTGACCTATAACGTTGCAAGAAAAGAAAATTGTGTACTATTGCATGTTAAAGAGTCTCTCAACTTTAGCTACAATAATATTTCTACTAAAAAAAACAAGATGTTCCTTTATACGTTGTACTCTCTTAGTAGCTCTTGTACCTGTTTAGACTAGTTCATTGGGAGTGTTTTTGATTAACTGTAAAAAGATGATTACTACATCTGAATTTTATGTTTATTTCAACGTATTAAAGAAGTTCCTTATGTTTTATTAAGCCCTGCATTGTCGTTTCTAAAAATTGGATGGTAAGAGTTCTCCTATCTAGGTATTAGAGTAGGTGTCTGCACAACCCGGTGGGTTGAGTCATGATAGAGAGGTTGAGGATAGAGAATGTGTCAATTAGGATTGAAAACATGAATTAACAAGAATATAATATACATAATTGCTCTATTCTAGCTATTTGTTAAGTTGTTGTGTATTTCACTTGCTTGGCCCTAGAAAAAAAATCAGGCCCGCATGTGAGGAGGCGTGTTGAGAATATAATTAAATAATAAAGAGTGTGCACTCTCTAACAACTTAAGCTTTTAGATGAGATGACACACACTTCAACAGTAGGTAAGATATATTTCATTCTCAAGTCTTTCTTTTTATTTTCATTTACTTGGGACTGCTTTCGTAATATTTTATTTCCGTATGTATTATCATTCGCTAAGCAAGTACGATAAAAAAAAACCTTTTTCATAATGATTAATGCGTTGGTAGTATGTAATTGTTCTTCCGAATAATCAGTTTTCGAGATACAATATGCATTTTGTTTATAATATTTGTTAAATTTCAAGAGATGAATATTATTTAGTACTGTTAGTACTATTGGAAAATTAATATACAGATATATTACATATACTTTAAATTTCTTCTTTCTTTTGATATAATTATTTTTTAATTGGTATATGATATTTTATTTATTCATAATTTTTTTTATTCAATTGGTAGCACATGATAAATATTTGACATATGGAGCAAAATATGGTGGTGGATCTACTTGCAGAGGAACGTGGTAGGTAGAAGGAAAAAAAAACATAATTAGAGACTATTTATGCTAGATTCTTTCTTCTTTGACTTGTATTAGTTACTTAGATTCTTTTGCTAAAAAAATTTAAATTTTGGTTTGTATAAATAATATAGTTATATGTATTGTCAATGCTTATCATTTGGTCCATTAGTATTATATCTTTTTTTTTTAATTATGAAGCACAATTAAAAATATTATTCCATTTAAACAACAAAAAAGATTATGATGATTAGGAGTTTCATTTTTATAATACTTGCAAAAAGTAATTGAAAAATAAAATATTAATTTCATGATGCTTTTTTTTTTTGCGTATGTAATAATCTATTTTCGTCTTTTTTGTTTGAAATGTATTTATGATATTTATGCAGTCACCGATTATTATATTTTTTTGTTCAATTTTTTTTATTTTCACCCTTTATTTTCTTTTATTTATTTTACAAATAAAATCAATGCATTTAATGTCTAATAAATTTGCACATTTTAATTATTTATAACTCATGTCTCTTCATCGTACTTGTAACTTCTAAACTTAAATATTTTTCATAACTTTTGTATGTTTCATTTTTCATAAATCTTATAAATATTTAATTAGTGTTTAAAAAATTATAATATACAAATGTAATAACAATGAAACAATGAAAAATTTCAAAAGTATTTTTACGAAATCAGAATTTGTATAGAAAATTAGTACTCCTTGTCATGCCCCAAACTCCAGGGACGCAACTGGATCCTAATGCCAAAACTCAGGCCCGACCCGACCTTGTTTAACCATTTACTACTAGCGCATGAAAGCCACATGCAATCAAGAAAACAAACAAGTATATCTCGGCTTAAAACTAAACCCTCAGCCGGCAAGGCCCCTGTCAACTGATCTATAAAAGAAACTGCTACTCTCAGGAGATCATATAAATAAATAGCCAACTAGCACAAAAGTCCTTATTGGGCCATCGAAGCCACCATGATATCTATACCAAAACTAAAAGCAGGTATATATCAATACAATACATCAAACAAATCACAAGCTTCAGCAAACCAACAACATAGGCCAGTATGGCTATAACATAGCTATACACTCCACACACTAGTCTGCAAGCCTCTAAGAGTAGTAAATATTAGCAGGATAGGGCCCCAGCCTACCCATAAAGATGTATACAACAAAAGGTAACAAACCTCCCAACTCTGGCAGCTCCGGAGGAAACGGGCTAGCCGACCGGATAAAAGTCAATCCTGTTGTTGAGGAGGTCTACTCAGTCATCTGTCACTCTTCAAATCCTAGTCAGATGGAATAGGAGGAATTAGAGGTGGTACTGCTAGTGGAGCCGGAAGTCATGTAGCCCTCGGAGGGTCCTGAAGCTGTGGAGAAGCTATAGGGGGCTGAGAAGATGTCTCCCCCTGGGTCTCACAATGGGTTACCTCCACCTGTGGTACCTTGTCGGTATCCTCACTTGCATTTGTATCTAGCCCCTGGCTAGTTGTGGTCTGTCTAGTGTTAGTCATCTCTATCTGCATACAAGTATCAATTATAAGCCAGAAACCTCAACCCTACTGAACCATTTACTACTAGCGCATGACAGCCCCACGCAATCAAGAAAACAAACAAGTATATCTCGGCTTAAAACTAAGCTCTCGGCCGGCAATGCCCCTGTCAATTGATCTATAAAAGAAACAACTACTGCCAGGAGATCATATAAATAAATAGCCAACTAGTACAAAAGTCCTTACTGGGCGGTCGAGGCCACCATGATATCTATACAAAAATTAAAAGTAGGTATATATCAATACAATACATCAAACAACTCATAAGCTTCAGCAAACCAACAACATAGGCCAGTATGGCCATAACATAGCTATACACCCCACACACTATTCTGCAAGCCTCTAAGAGTATTAAAGAATAGCGGGACAAGGCCCCATCCTACCCATAATGATATATATAACAAAAGGTAATAAACCTCCCAACTCTGGGAGCTCTGGAGGAAAGGAGCTAGCCAATCGGATAAAAGTCAATCCTGCTGTTGAGTAGGTCTACTCAGTCGTCTGTCAGGAGCTGCATGCATGAATACAGCTCCCCCAAGGCAGTGGGACGTCAGTACAAAATAATGTACAGAGTATGAAAGGCAATAGACTATGATGAGGTATCCTGATAAACTAGAATAATCTGATAAATAAATCAAGGAAAAGATAAGCGCACTGACCTGCTCCTAAATATAAAATTATCAAAAATAATAAAACAAAAACATAACCAAGCCCCCATAAGCTCGGCAGGTACAAACAGCACACAAGACCACCTACTTAGGCCCAAATAAGCCCAGAAGGTGCCAATCAACCTATATACCCCTATCGGTAGTCCCATAGACCCGTAGGCAGTCACATAGCCCTCTTAGGTATTAATATAGCCCCATAGGCAGCACTTAGCTCTCTTAGGCATTAACATAGCTTATAGACAACTCATATCCCTCTTAAGTAACTACATGGCCCTATAGGAAGTACATAGCCTTCTTAGGCGTTAATATATCCCTGTAGGAAACTCATAGCCCTTTTAGCCATCCATATAGCCCTGTAAGCAGAACATAGCCCTTCTAGGCATCAATATAGCCCCGTAGGCAACTCTTGGCCCTTTTAACCATCCATATAGCCCTGTAAGTAGAACATAGCCCTTCTAGGCACATATGACATTACTGCAGCTAACCACAATAGCACCAAGGGCAACAATAACAATCCAATTGCTAAAAGTGAGCAATTTAGTTATAAGCAACCTATACAAATAGCCTCTAAGTAGTGTCCAACATTGGGACGCTACTAACTGAATAAAAATCCCAACAAGGGAGGATTGTATCAACTCGAGCAGCCAACAATCAATAATCACGGCTACAAGTATATCAAGGATAACAACCCAAATACGTTGCTTCTAAGCTTTAAGGAAACATGTCGTAAGTAGGGAACAACCTTTACATACCTTTTTCGCTGAATTCACGTGTCCTAATAACTTTAATCACAAACCCCCTTGATACTATAACAAGGCAGGATCATAATCAACACAAAAGAATAGAAGATACAATGAAAATTTGATAAAAGATATGTATTTCCATCGCAAATTGCTATTTGTGACTTATCAAAGCTAGAGTCGATGAAAGAAGGGTCTTACCTTGATTATAAGTTTGTAATACACCTCAAAACATTAAAATATGCCCAAACCCCTGTTGTTCACACACCATAGTACGATATTCTAGGAAATTGATAAAAAAAATTATACCATGTTGACGAGCTCAACGCGTTGACCAACTTTTGTCAAGGACTTAAGTCACAAAAATCAGTAACTTGGCTTGTCCTAGAAGTGGGTTTTGTAGGTTTTGTGAGTTTTCTGGTTCTTCACTAAGGAAAATGAAGGAAAAATGAAGAAAAGTCGAAGAAGATGATATATATAAAGTTCCACCGACCTAGGGGACCCACCTCACCTGCCTGCTTGTGCAGTCTTGCAAAAACGCGAATATCTCTCCATTCTTAAGTTGTATGAATAAATAGGTTGATGCGTTGGAAACTAGACTTGTAGACCTTCGATTTCATAGTTCGCGGGGACCACAAATCTTAATAGATTGGGATAAAACGTCCGAGACATTTGACCCAAATTTCAGACAAATCTTTAAAAAGGAATTTATGGTAACTTTCGCCAACTTTTATTTTGCCCCTTACCTAACTTCAAAACTTGAGATACAACACTTGAAAACTTAAAATATCACATAACACATCATTCTTAATTTATTACCCACCCTCATGGTCTTTCCATGAAGATACGAGTCAATTTATACATTTCGAAAAGTCAGGTGTTACACTCCTACAAAAGATAGAGGAAATTAAAACATATATAATATTTTCAACATAATACAATATATTTTTATTTCAAATTATTATCTATTATTCCATTTACTTCACTATGGTGAATATTTTGTTCTACTATATACATATGAATAGTTTGCACTTAAAAAGATGCAATAAGAAATTCTATTTTATATCTTTAAAAAAAATGAAAAAAATGTTTCATGTAGATGAAGAGGAATATCAATACTAATTATCTTATATATCCGGTACTAATCTAAATATAAATATCTCATATTATTATCTTATAAATATTTCATATAACCACACGAAGCGCCTCATATACAACAATAACAACATATCTAGTTTAATTCTACAAGTGGGGTCCGGGGAGGATAGAGTGAATAAAGTCTTGGAACATGAAGAATTTTTATCATTTAAAACTAGTTTGGTTACAAAAAACCAAAATAAGGGAGGTACTTATAATATTTGAAACCATAAGTGAACTAAGGGGTCGTTTGGTTTGTGGGATAAACAGAAAATATTTTTGGGATTAGTTTATCCCATGTTTGGTTATAGGTGTTGGCTAAATCCAAGATAAAAGTTTATACGAAAATCATGGTTATCTATGGGATTATTATCCCGGTTTTACTCTTAATTATAATCTTGGATATCCTAGTTTTGAAACAAATGACCCTCGAGTGATTTGGGGGAAAATCTAGAGGGAGGTTTCTGAAATTATTCCTTTTATATATTGTCATCAGAACATTACATACTCAACAAAAGAGTTTGACTTTCTGTTGTTATAAATTATGATCATGTTTCAAGCATAAAATAGTATCATTTGTTGATTTAACTATTTTGCAAGTCCTTTTCACATTGATTGTAATTATTCACATTGGTTTATGTTATAACTAACATCCTTGGACCTAGTCATATATCAGAAAACTTCACAAGGAGTATTTCAAATTTCATTATTTTGGACCTCCAAATCACATGGCTAGAACTATTAGAAAGCTAATCATAGTCCTTGTAGTTCCTTATCTACGTCCTTTAATCATGAATGTGATTTGCATAGCAACAGACACTATATCAATGAACCAACAAGTTGTAGATGGTGAAACAGTAGTTTCAGCTGGAGGTATCTTTGAGCTTGGGTTCTTCAGTCCTGATGGATCCCAAGGGCAATATGTCGGGATACCAGTTGAAAGAGTTGCATGGGTTGCAAACCACGAAAGAGAATTAATTGGATCATATGGAGTTCTTAATTATGATTAATGCAATTGATGGAAATTTAGTCCTTGTGGATGATAAAAATATGTTTGTCTCGTCTACATAAATTAATATGGTATCGAACAATAACACAATTGTTGTACTGACTAATAAGGGGAATCTTGTTCTTCGCGATCAAAGCGAGTTGAATAAATCTTTACTGTTATGGGAGAGCTTTAATCATCCATCTGATGCTCTCTTTCCTCGTATGATGAAGATTGGGCTGAATACTAGAACAGCGGAGCAAATAGTCATCACGTCGTGGAAAGATGAGAAAAATCCATCACTAGGAAGTTTTAGCACTGTTGTGGTGGATTCTGATGAACTTTTACAAGTACTTATTTTGAATGGCTCGTCGAAGCATTTCAGATCGGGGCAGTGGAACCGAAGAAGTTTCATGGGAGTGCCTAGCATGACTAAAGACTTCCACAATGACTTTCAACTATTTATGGATAATAATGGGGAGGAACTTTATTTTTCTTATGCTATACTCAATCTCTGTTCCAACATTTATATACTTTGATTCCTACAGATCGATAATTCAAATGAATATGGAAGCAGAAGAGAATAAATGGTTAAAGGTGCAGGTAGTACCTAAAGGTCAATGTGACTTGTATAACACATGTGGTCCTTTTGGAAGTTGCAAGAATAATGATTCACCAATATGCAAATGTTTGAAGGGCTATGAACTAAAGTCTTATCGGTGAATGGAATGAGAGGTATTGGACTAGTGGTTGTATCTAGAGAGCACAATTCCAGTGTGAGGAGACGATCACTAGTCCAAATTCTGATGATGAGAGAAAGAGAGGGGATATGTTTTCATCCGTTTCAGGGATGAAATTACCAGATTTCTCACATTACCTACTCACTTGGGATAAAATGGAATGCGAAAATTCTTGCTTGAGAATTGTTCTTGTTTGGCATATGCTTATGTGGATCGAATAGGCTGCATGATTTGGGGAAAAGAACTTATTGACCTCCAAAAGTTTGCCCGTGGTGGAGAGCAACTATACATTCGCCTCGCACATTCCCAACATGGTAGATACAGATACGCCAATTATTTATTGCTCGGACACTCCAAAGATGTTGTTGCACCCATATGGGATCCTCCAAAAACAGTCTATTATTGGAGGATCCGACATGCACATGACAATACTTTTGAAGAGACTGAGCAACATTGCACCAATTTTCTCTATAAACATCCCATTTTATTACTACTCGAACGAAACTTCACTTCATTTTGGATTTGCTTTAGTAGCTTCCCTATGTTATTTGTCTCTAATCATTTGTTGGATTCATATTCTCTTTTTATGACTATAGTGTTCGGGCCAGCTTTAGTGCGCCTGGACTATTCTCGGAGACAGAGTTAGGAATTTGAGTTTATAGATTTTGGATTCTAGAAAAAACAAATTACTGGGTCTTGAATAAATTATTTATACTTATTAAATGGATTCTTAAACACAAATAATATATGGTCTAGGCCAAATCTACTGGATTCTGAACTCTATAGACAAGCTTGTAGCTCCACCTATTCAATCGAGTACTTGCTACCTCCCACCAATAGGAATATTGAGTAATTCTGCTCGGCATAATACATAAATATGATCTTTAACTTAGTTCATTTTACATTTATGCCCTCCAACTTTGAAAATGAACAAGTAGACACTTGAATTTGTATAAAATTGAACAAATAGACACACACGTCTTACGTGGTATCCTACATGTCAATTTGTGTCTTATGTGGTGTCCTATGTGTATTATGCCACATAGGACTCATGCATTTACTTGTTCAAATTTATACAAGTTTAAGTGCCTACTGTGTACACCCAAAGTTGGAGGGAATAAATGTGAAATGAGGCCAAGTTAAAGGGCACATTTATGTATTTTGCCAATTCTGCTCACTAAGGCTTAGGTAGTTGTGAAAGAACACCTATGATGGTTTTGCTTCCATTGGAATCTGAACTTGAACCTCATGTTTTGGGCTTCATGTATTAGTTTTTTTCTTATCGAGTTGCTTATTGTCATGTAGATAAGAGGAGGATGCTAACGGGAGCCCATATTGCAATTATTGTCTCCGCGACATTCAGCCTGATTGTTATTGTTTGCACTATATATGTATTCAAGATCCTGAAAAAAAGGTAAAAAAAAACAGTCAATTTTTACAATTCTTAGAGGCACAACTTTTCGCTATCTTTTGGAAAGACTTTAATTTTTACTAGATTTTATAAGGCATTGGGAGTTTAGTCCCTTTTTGCATCGCTTCAAAACACTCTTCCGCAACAAATTTGCTTCATAACAGGTTTACTCAAGGTAACAGTTTAGAATTACCAGTTTTCCGCTTCAAGTGCATAGAAACTGCTACTAAGAACTTCTGCTATCGAAATAAACTTGGAGAGGGGAGATTTGGACCTGTTTACAAGGTATATATATATCACTCGTGTGCGCTTTAATCTTCGAACTTCACTAGAAAAAGTAGAGAAAATTTCACATAGTTTATACTCATTTGATTATTAGTTGAAGTCATGTGTAATTCATATATAGGGGATATTAGCTGATGGACAAGAGGTTGCTATTAAACAACTTTGGAGGAGCTTAGGACAAGACATTGAAGTGTTCAAGAATGA
Organism: Solanum stenotomum; assembly: GCF_019186545.1. Lineage (NCBI taxonomy): Eukaryota > Viridiplantae > Streptophyta > Magnoliopsida > Solanales > Solanaceae > Solanum > Solanum stenotomum. Next base: position 36,410,349 of record NC_064288.1, read on the forward strand.
GGTTACACTAATTTCCGAACTTCAACACAGAAACTTAGTCAAACTGATGGGATTTTACATTAACGGGGAGGAAAAGTTGATGATCTATGAATACATGTCCAACAGAAGCTTAGATGTTTTCATATTGGGTGAGCTAATTAAGAAGAGTACTTAAACAATACTTTTCTTGATGAATGATGGTTAAATTACTCTTTGTGCTTGGAAGGAGGATCAAGATCTAATGATCAGGCGGCATTGAGTTGGAATATCGTTGAAGGGATAGCTAGAGGTCTTCTTAATCTGCATCGTGATTTCTGACTAAAAATCATTCACAGAGATCTTAAGACAAGCAATATTCTGTTAGACGAAGATGTGAATCCCAAAATCTCAGATTTTGGAATGGCTAGGATTTACGGAGGGAATCAAACTATAGCAAATACCAACAGGATTGCCGGTACCTAGTAGGTATTAATTGTTCATAGCAGTGAAATTGATCCTAACTAAATTGTATATTTGCATATCAATGCAGTGGTTACATGTCTCCTGCATATGCAATACATGGAATTTTTTCCGAGAAATCAGATGTCTTCAGTTTTGGTGTCATATTGTTAGAGATTATCAGCAGTAAAAGAAACAACAACTATTGTCACTCTGAAGACTCTCTCAACCTCCCGGACCAGGTAAAAACTGAAAAACAGAAAGAATTTCTCATTTTCTCATATACAGTCAAACCACTTTACAATAACGTTATCTATAGTGAAAATGTAGTATAGAGAACGTATAATATAACATAATATGGAAGTTCAAGAAAAACTTGGTTGAGTATGATTGTTATCGATAGGTCTGAATGGAGTTGAATATTCTTCTATCCTATACTACTACTATTTTCAAATGACAAAACTACTATAATTGGATCTTAGGCATGTCAACTTTGGAATGAAGGCAAGATACTCGAGTTTCCAGATCCGAATGTGTTTGTTTCACTTGAAACACCAACACAAGTTGTTAGATGCATCATTCTGATTGGTGGGATTGCTTTGTGTGCAAGAACATGCAAGTTACAGGCCAAATACAGCTACAATTGTTTCCATGCTCTGCAGTGACACAGTTCTTCCTTCGCCTAAGCGATCGGCATATAGCAGCAAAGGCTCTTGTGATCCAAATATTTCACCTTGCTCTAGAAATTCCATTTCTATTTCAAATGTTCAAGGATGTCAACTTCAATTTATCTGTTAGGGACCTTAAATGTGATTTACTATCCTTGTCCCTTGTCCAAGTTGGCATAATACATAAATAGTATATACCATTTAACTTGGCATCAACTGACATCTATGCCCTCCAACTTTCAATTTACACAAGTAGGTACTTAAACTTGTATAAAGTTGAGCAAGTAGACACACATGTCCTACATTGTGTACACGCAGGGCGTGTGTGTCTACTTGTTCAACTTTATATAAGTTGAAGTGTCTATTTTTGCATACACAATGTTTGAGGCCAAGTTGAGGCCAAGTTGAAGGACACATTAATGTATAATGCCATCCAACTTTGAATCCTTCTTTCTTTAAAATGTGGTCATTTGTGTTGGTGGAAAAATGCATTTAATGTCAATTTCTATAGTAGTGACTTTATATCCAAGGATGATCATATTGAGTATTCGAACCAATCAGGTACTTTATTGAGATAGACGAAATTCTCCATCTGAGAATTCTGTATGGGACTTTCATCTCGTACAACTCAAGAAAAAACACCCAAACACTAGTTGCAATGGATATTGTATTCCTTGGTGATGGTCTTGTATAGCTAGTTAGAACAGATGTGTGTATGTAGTTTGCAGATTTTATTTGATGTTATTGGAATTGATTGGTTGTTTATGTTGTCAAGATGTTGGCTAATTGTGTAACTTGAATATCAGAAACAACCTCTCTATCCCTATATTATACTTGCACGTGAGTCCTGTGAAAAGTATGAATTACTGTCAAAATCACATTTAATCAGTATCACAAGCTATTCAAAAAAAAAATGAAATAGATGAACAATCAATGTATTCAAATAACTTCTTTATTGTATGGCAAATGATTAGACATTTGATGAACCTGCAAAATTTAGTTTGGTAACTAAAATAATGAGTTACATTTTTAAGTTATTAGGTCTAAACATATGGTATATTAGTATGTGCAAAAATGAATAACAAAAATGATTCATGGTTCTCATTCAAATGCACAACTAGAAAATTTCTACATATACCTTAAATTGATATCTATACTTCAAGTCCAACACTCATACAATTCTAAATGCTTCATGGAAGAAAAAATTCTATAATGGAGAAAGAAAGCAAGAACGTAAAGTTGAGGATATTGCAAAGAAAGTCCTCATGCTCTGAAAAGAAAACTTTGTTAAGACAACATATCAACATATTAACATAAGACTGTTCACTGTTTATACTACACGTATTAAATTTACTCTCTCTTTTTTCGCAGCTATTTTTTCTTCTTGATTACAAATTTTCAGCTTTTTTTTGGTTATCCTCACTTGCAACTTCTGACTCTCTTATCTTCTCATGTTGAATTGTGCAATTTTCTTAATTCGATTTTCTATTGTGAACTTTCATCTTTGTAAGTTGGTTCTTAAATAGCACTGGGAAATGACTCTTTAAATTCAAATTTTAATTCTGAAATTGGTTTCTACATCGAAGTGATGAATGACTTTCCATATCATAACCTTTCAAAATTCTACATTTATGAGATTTATGATTACGATTTAAAGCAATATCAATGTACTCATTTATCAATAAAATGATAATTTAATAATTAAAGGGCTTAAGAATTTCAAATTCTACCAATATGTAATTAAAATATTTATATTTAATAAAATTTTAATTTGGTAGAAGGACAAAATGGTAATTCAACTTTTCACTTTGGAGCTTTCCACTTATAATGAAACTAGTTTTGACGCACGTGCGTTGCACGTGAATATCAAACCATGTATTACATTAATAATAATGTGAATATTACTAAATTAAAAAATTAAGTAAACAATTATAAAATGAAGGATAAAGTATAAGTTCCTTTGAATAATGGGTGTAAGCTTTCTTATGATTACTATTGAAAGTTAGTTACTTTTAAAATATTTTAGTTACACATCCTCTGAAACATACTTTCTCCTCCCTCCCCATTGTGCATTAATTTGTTATTATTGTATTGTTAGAGTTCTTACATTTAATATAATATAATATAAATAAATATTAAGTCATACTAATTTGGATATTTGTAGTTTGATTATTATATTAATTAACATTCATATTAGGGAATGTTCAAATTTTATTGAACTTTGAGATTGTCAACGTGTGAAAATCAAACGTGAGTTTTTAAGAATAGAAAACATAAAAAAAATCGTTGTTTAAAAATGTGAAGAAACCCCTTCATATATAGTTAACAAAGTGTAGTATGAGAATGTGCGTATTGTTTCCATTATAAAAGTTACAACCATTTGGAAATGTCACAACTCATCGGAAAAGTCAAACTCTTTGGAAAAGTTGTAACCATTCAATGTGAAATGGTGTCTTCTTTTAATATAATATAACTTAAGTAAATAATTAAATATATAAAGTATAGAAGATATACTAAATTGGATGTTTTGAGAAGAAGAAGAACAATGAAAAAATTCAAAAAATTATAGTTTAAAACTTTGAGGAAACCCCTCTTTTTATAGCCAACAAAGGGTAGTGCATAAAAAAAATTCTTATTGTTATCAAAAAAGTGTCACAAACTTTTAGAAAAGTCACAACCCTTCAAAAAGGTCACAACTCATCAAAAAAGTCATAACTGTTAGGAAATGTTACAACTCTTCAAAAAAGTCACAACTCTTCGGAAAAGTCGCAACCCTAGAGAAAAGTCACAACCCTTCGAAAATGTCGCAACTCATCGAAAAAGTTATAACTCTTTGGAAATGTCACAACCCTTCAATGTGAAAAGCTGTCTGTTTTAATATAATATAATATACTATAAATAAATAAAATAAAATATACTTTTATATAAGATATATTATATTTTGTGTTTTAAGTTGGTGGTATTATAATAATTTATCATTTAAGTTATGTAGTTCATTCTTTTCAGTTACTATAGAAGATAAAAAAGATAGATATTGCTTTGTCTAATTTAAATTTGATATGAAATTTTAACTAATAAAAAAGACTTTTAATTTAAGGATATGTATAATATATAAATATGTCTTTTAATTTTGTGGTCTTAAAGATTCACCCCAACAACCAAGAAAAAAGAACATTCATATTAAACTAAATATAAATAAAAGTACAACAAATAAATTGGAAACGGAGGAGTACTTATTAAATCTAGTTTAGACACTTCAAACAAGTTTTTGATCAAATCTTTTTTCTCCAACAGTTGGAGACTTTTCACAGCTTGAACACCAAGTTGTAGTTTGTGCAACAGAAAATCATTGAACTTCTTGTCAAGTAGAAGTTGTTGCAAAAATATATTTATGGTAATGAAAATGAGTACATATTTGGACTCTTTAAACAAGTGTTTGATCAAATCCTTTTTCTCCAACAGTTTGAGACTTTTCACAACTTGAACACCAAGTTGTAGTTTGTGTACTAGAAAATCATTGAACTTCTTGTTAAGTTGAGTTGTTGCAAAAATATATTTATGGCTATGAAAATGAGTACATATTAGTTATATAGATAGTCTTCTCGTTAGAAGTTGAGTTATTCCATTCTCCTAGTTGCATCAATTTTTGTTGATCTATTTAGTTTTTCCACATAAAATATTGTAATTGCATTATTGAACTACTATCACAATCTTCCTTGTGTTATGAAGAAGAATAGAAAACGTACAAAATTCAAAGTATGAAAAAGTGCTTATTGTGCCTTATCAGATAAGTCACAATCCTTCAGAAAAGTTACAACTTTTAGGAAATGTCATAACTCATCAAAAAAGTCACAACTCTATCAAAAAGTTACAACCCTTCAGAAAAGTCCCTACCCATCAATATTAAAAGGTGTCAGCTTTAATATGATATAGAACAAAAAAATAATATTAAAATACAACATATTTATTAAAATAGGTGTTTTAAGTTGGGGTATTATAGTAATTTAACATTCAAGTTAGGGAGTTCATGCTTTTAAAATAGTATTAGTATAGATAGATATGCTTTTTCTCAAAGTTCTTCCCATCATTGATCACAACTACCGAGTGTCAGTGTTTGTCTGAAAAATGCATGACTATAATAGTGTGGTGTTGTTATATGTGTATACTGATATCTGATCTTTAGATCTCATTTACTCGTTATAAACAAGAACACACAAACAACATAATAGGTTAAAAAACTTAAATATACAATTTAAGCACCTAAATAACCCCTATATAACCATAGTTTAACTTTTCACCTACATAAATTAAATAAGAATTCATTCCTTAATTATAAAACTATTTATGGACATACAATATATTTCTATGATTGTGGCATTACTATTTTTATGAAATATTAATTATCTAAATTAGAATTAAAATTTTATTTTAATTAATTATATCCTTGCTATTAGTTCTTACCTATGTCACATGTCTCTCATCCAAATAAGAACTTGAGAAAAATGAAGAGGAGCCGGATTCGGCAAACATATGCCCAATATATTTCATTGTAGATTTTCATACTCAAATTTTAGTACATAGTGAATACTAATAATGATTACCATAACCTACATAACTGGCTAAATCCTTGAATTCTTAATAAAATATTATTGTATTGTCACATCCCAAAAATAGACGTGATGGCACTCGTCTTATCCCACCAAGACAAGTCAGCCTAAAACTTAACTATTACAATAAAACGCGAAAATTTTATAATCAACTCAAAAATACCCCCAAAAGCTGGTTATCACGTGTACAAGCCTCTAACGTATTACAATTGATTCAAAATAAAAACACAAGTCTCAAATGACATTGTTTCAAGAATAGAACAAGATCATAAATAGGAGTAAGTAAGTCTACTGAGATGACAAACAACTACCTCACAAATCTCCAAGAAGCCTCAGAAAAGAAGAGAATGAAAAGTATCACAAAAATCCAGGCTCGTAACCTACAAAAATTGTAGAAGCAAGGGGTGAGTACCAAACCACACGATACTCAGCAAGTAAATATCTAAACTCAAGCTAAGGGGATAGAATATGGGTACTCTCTACACCCCAACCGAACCTCCACAACTACAACCTGCATAAAAACAATCCAACCTAACATCTCAACAACATTATATCAATCACATATTCTCAACAATAAGCTCAATATTCATCAATCACAACCTCCACAACTACAGCCTACATAAAACAAGCCCAACCTAACCGTTCACATTTTTCAAAGCACATAGCTTAACAACAACACTTGAACAATTTCATATCCTCAACAACAACACTATAACAATTTCATATCCTCAACAACAACACTCTAACAATTGCGTATCCTCAACAACAACACTCTTACAATTTCATATCTTCAACAACAGGCTCAATATTCATCAGTCACAAGTCCCACAGAAAGGCACTAACAAGATCAACAACATACAAGATCAACTTCACCAATAATAAAGAAGTGCAATGCAATGAAATGCAATGTCAAGTATAGTGATGCTTGTCTGATCTAACGATACACAGCTGCTATCTCTCAGTTCGGGACCCATGGGGGACATATCTGTCCATGCATCCATCGTGGCGTGCGATACAACCCTCGATAATAGTGACCATCACGGCGCACGATACATCCCTCGAAATGGTACATCCTCTTTAATTTCTTATTCATTCTCAATTCACATAACACTTGTCACATAGATGACCATTTTCATAACATTGCCCAATTCACAACAACACAATCATGATACAACATCAACAATGATTCAACAAGCCTTACAAACCATTCTCAACACATCACACACAAACAATTAATCACATTGCCTTTTATTACCCTTTTTTCATCATTAGAATTAATTAATGTGGACAAGTCAACCCGTCACCAAGTCTCATTACCCCAAAACACAGATTACAAGTAAATACACAAACTCCATACACTTAACAAGGGTTTAGAAATCCAGTTACCTCAAATAATCGAACAATCACTTTGGGATTTGAGCCTTTCCTTTTTGTTGGACTTTTAAATCAGTGCAATCTATACATATAAATAATCATAATAAGATTTCGAAACTAACAACACCCATGTTACTATGTATCTAGCCTAGACACAAAACTCACCCAACCTAAAATCACGTCCCAATATCTTGATGTCAATTAACATGTCAACTCTTTCAATTTCCTCAAATTTCAAGTCTAGGGTTAAGTCATAATTTCTCCAAAAACTACAATCCTAATAGTTTTCATATAATTACATCCAATATTTAATTTGCTATGTCAATATAGAAAAACTTAAACTATAAAATTAAATTCAAGTTAATCACGAAAATCAGTAGCGAAACCACAAAGGAATACGCAGCAATTTGCCTATCGCTAGTTATCCCTTCTATCCCTCATATTCCAATCATTGGTCATTCATATGCCATGATTATTTTTCAAAGTTTGTCTTTATACCTTACAGAAAATTACAACAAATTCCCAAGTGATTTTTCACTATTTTCTCTACACATGTAATATGAATACTTAATAGTGCACTGCCAACTATTGCAATCAAAATTACGGCAAAAAGTTATAATCTAAAAAAAGAAAAAACAATTATTTTACCTCCATGGTCTAACATGCCATTCAATGCCGCATAAGGTTTGTGTTTTCCCCCTAATTGAGATTTGAGTGCTATGGTAGGGTTTTACTTCTTCGTGGTTTGACTAATAGATAACATTAACCTTACTTAACTATAATTCATTTGTGTACATGGCCAAGGGGTATAGAGTGTTAAATAAATATTTCAGACTCGACACATTGACAACCAACAATATAAATAAATTATTTAATATATACCCATCAATTAAATAACTATAGTTAACGAATAGTTTAAAATTTTCAAACCAAATTTACCGATTGATCATAAATGACTCGGAACTACTATCGGGAGGAGTAAAATAATAATTTTATGATAATTTCAGAAAATGTTTTTTCCAAGTCATTACATTATCCACCACTAAAAAATTATGTTCGTCCTCGAACATAAGGAAGAAGAAGGAAGAATAACCGACGTTACCAAAAGTCTAAGTTATGACCTACCAGTCGGTGTTCATCTCTCTATGTGAGCTCCTCTTTGAAACCATTTCATCAAGAATAACTTCTAAGAACTGAACTTTCGAATGAAAATTTGATATATCTACAAATATTATCAAGCCACGGACTAACCCATGAACTAAATCTAAAGAGAAACCCATTAGACCTTAACACAACCATCATGACAAATATTTTCTCACATAACCAAGATAACATTTTGAATCGATACCAGCTACAACCAGAAGTGAACTTGAATCAACCACCACACACTCATAATGCACAAACCATCACAGATCTTATCAAGATTTTCTTTTCACAGCACAATCTTCTCACGAGCCTAAGTTATAAACATCTAATCTTTAGAAATTGGGTACTCATCAAAGGGGAATCAAACTTATCTAATTCAAAGAAGAAAATGATCAAGTAACCACCCAACAAGTGATACATCCAAGCATACTGAACCTAACAACACTTGTCGGAGCACTTAAATCAATAGTTGTGATTGTAAACAACCCTTAGGAATGGTACAACTAGACCCAATAGTCCCCACACTCAATCACACGTAGCCAGAATGTGATTTCCACAACGAGACGAACATTAAGAATGTCGAGCAACTGAAATATATTCATAGAAACTCCTCTATAGATTACCATAAGTAAGGTCGTGCGTGTAGAACCAATGGTATACTTCTAGTATCCCAAACAACATCAAATATTCTATAGCTGAAATGATCAAGTCTGCTCAAGGATCCTATCATATCAAGAGAACATAAGAGGATCGGTACATCCGATCCACCATTAGAAATTCACCCATAGATGTGGAACACACGTAATATAAGCAGTGAATTATACTCCAAATAGTGTCCAGTATGAAGAAAGTGGTCCCATAAGAATATACGGAAATAAGGTTCAATAACACTAAATACTTCTTCCAAAAAGCCCATATAAAACATTTACATTCAATTGCCTCCATTTCTTTGATTTTTAGCTACCTACAATCCATCAATCTGGTCACTATTACAGTCATACACACACTTAATTTATCAAACCCCACATGCTCCTAACAACACTCTATTAAGTGCAACACTCTTAATCCTAACAGAACATAATAACCACACCATCAATCTATTTTACTCTCAAACTATCACTAGTATCGACGTCTTCTTAGCAAATAAAGTATCGCCTCCAAAAATTTCAAACTATGGCTCCCTCTCTTTCCATGTAAGCATTTCATGATAATTATGAATCCCACCCAAGGCTGATAGCACTAATTTTAAAATTGATAGAACATTTTCATCAAGATAACACTATTGAATCACACACAATGCCAACTCCACACAGTCTTTCACATACAATGTTTCAACTATCATTCCAAACCTTCACATACCTTATGCCAAATCTTAGAGAAATTCTTAGTCACTCTAATAATTTCATATACTATAAGCACATAACCTTTACTCACCATTAAATGCCTATGCAACACATCAAAACAGTCTATATCGTCCCATCAACAAAGTAGTTTCAATCCCCTCAAAATTCTCATTAACCATGTAGAATCGTTGGTCCACACCGTTTAACATTTATAAGCTACCTATCATATTTTGAACAATCTAACTCGACATAACCACATAGAATCTTACAAATATCATTGTTTGTAACCCAAACCAAAACTCCATATTTATAAAAGTTGATGATAAATCCCTAGTAAGTGTGTGCCGAACCAGTTCACATCTCACAATCATATCTTAATTCAAAGGAAAAAACCCATATAACATTCAATTCTGAACCAAGGGTATATACGAGAGGTCTTATTCCTTCACTTTTCTTAACATCTTCTCATGACACAAAATTCTAAATATCTTAAACTCTTCAATACACCCGACTATTGTTCCTTTTATGACTCTCTTACCAATCTTATTCTTTGGCCAACAACCCATGACATGTTACCTTATACTCTCAACCAACACTTTTAAGTGAAAACCTTCCTAAGGTCCTGCAACAATCTAAAGTAATAAACTTTATGTCCCAAACGATGAACAAGTTCTCTAAAATGCTCAATAACCGATGCGATCGATCCTTTCTTACCTTACCAATCCATAACTTGACAACACATACTAACATGATTGTAGACTTACGATGAATAACTTAAATTCTGATTCCAACTATATAAAACAATCCCATTATCTATCAACACACGTTCATAGATTGAAGATCTTTATGAATTCACGTATCTTAGCCTACAATTGATCGCCTCTCCATTGATCTTACCGTATCCTTCGTTAAAAATTCAAACGTACAAGTTACCATACTCAAAATCATAAAAGAACATATCACAACACTCGGGTCAAATGTTTGTAGACTTCTTTCTTAAATTTTATCAAATAGTTTGTAACTAACATGATGAAATTGTGACACTATTATCATGAGTAGATCAAAATATATGAAACCACACGTCTCTAAACTCCATTTTCTACTATCTGAAGATACATCTTTTGTCCTTGCACTCAATGTAAATATATTTGTTCTCGATCGCGTCTTTCGAATGACTAAAATACATCCACTAATTCTTCTCATTTGTGACTCTAGTTCATTTATATTCTATTCAAGTGGTGTCTCAGCACCTCTTATAACTTTCCATGCAACCACGTTACTCATCAAATAGTAGCAAACCATAACATTAGATACTCGCAAGTTGCCATTACGATAAAAAAATCATTTAACCAACAATCTTTATCATATAGTTGCATCCTAGTCACAATCCATCACGAACTCTTATTACCATCATGCTCAATTAGCTCTAGTCATCACCACGAAGTTAACCTTTTCATCAGTATGATCTTTTAAACCCAGTTATCCCAATTAAATTCAAAGGACTAACCCACTTTTATATGCACTTTTTACTAAAATTTTCAATTACCTTCACACAAGTATACTCTTTGGGACTTTCCTTAACCATAAGCTTGTCATTATGGTATCTATCAATTCCCTTGGACCTTAAGATGAAATCACCGGTCCTCATTTAGAACCCTTGGGATACACTTCTCAACCTAACGCATTAACACCGTAAGAATGATCCACCACTAAAATCTTCCTTATACACACTGCTTAACCCCAAACATCTGCAGTTACAACCTATTCGATTTCTCAAATGTAAATGCAACACCGAATTTCATTATACGAGCATGTGATACAACTGATAACTCTTTAAGTAGTTAGTATTCGCACTTGAAAATCGACGTATTCGTTTCCATGTACCACTAGTACCACATCATGACAATCTGTTAGATCCACCACTAGAACACATCATATCTACTGAGAATATTGTACCCAAATAGCCATACATTTCTATCCATCGAATAATTGCAATACACTACCAAATCTATTCGGTCTCTCATCCAATGTGGTATCCATTTCTTAATATATCAGGTCGATAGTAGAAATAAGACACTTCATCACTCTAACCAAGTAAGAATTGGTACCATTATAGTAGTCATTTCATGTTCCTTTTTGACATGCGCTCAATCTATGAAACTACAGTAGAGATTCTAACCTCAATTAGCGTAACATCATTCTCATTATTCACTAAGTAGCCCATAAATGTTATGACAACATTACTAACTGTAGTTTTCAAAGTGACATTGTTCCTTACGTAGCCATCCTTTTAATCATTACACTTCCAATTATCAAACTAATCAAGATATTGCCTATACTACACAAGTACTATCCCCTTTATTGGGGTAACTAACCAAAAATATACACATTCGTAAAATCCCTCAAACTATTGTCAACCTCATCATTCGAATATCCTCAAAATGCATCATCGAGTCATCCCCTTACTCAATACTTCCAAATTTCTGAACATTCGTAACCTAACCACATATCATTTCCATAAGTTTAGCACTTCGACTTTAGTACTAGGTCTAACCTTCAAGTTATACACGACACACCAACTGCTCACATAAGAAACTACGCACGAGTCATCACTATAAGTTAGAGTGAACGGAGTGACTTGATAAGAATCAAAATTGGACCAAGTACGAACGATAGAGATCCAAGAAGCAAAGATTTTTCTTAAGAGTCACTATAGCCTCTCGAAGATAAAAACTGACGTCTTTGTACCGATCCTCGAAACTCTACTTAGACTCGGCTTGTACAAACGTGAGACCTATGAACTTGGAGCTCTGATACCATTTTGTCACGACCCAAAAATGAACGTGATGGCACTCGTCTTATCCCACCAAGACAAGTCATCCTAAAACTCAACCATTACAATAAAATGCGAAAATTTTATAATCAACTCAAAAATAACCCCAAAATCTGGTTGTCACGTGTACAAGCCTCTAACGTATTACAACTGATTCAAAAGAAAAACACAACTCTCAAATGACATTGTTTCAAGAATAGATAAGGATCATAAATAGGAGTAAGTAGGTCTACTGAGATGACAAATAGCTACCTCACAAATCTCCAAGAAGCCTTGGAAAAGAAGGGAATAAAAAGTATCACAAAAATCCAGGCTCGTAACCTTCAAAAATTATAGAAGCAAGGGGTGAATACCAAACCACACGGTACTCAACAAGTAAACCTCTAAACACAAGCTAAGGGGATAGAATACGGGTACTCCCTACACCTCAACCGAACCTCCACAACTACAACTTGCATAAAACCAGACCAACCTAACAGTTCACAATTTACAAGCACATATCTGAACAACAACATTATAACAATCACATATTCTCAACAATAAGCTCAATATTCATCAATCACAACCTCCACAACTACAACCTATATAAAACCAGCCCAACCTAACAGTTCACAGTTTACAAAGCACATTGCTCAACAACAACACTCAAATAATTTCATATCCTCAACAACAACACTCTAACAATTTCATATCCTCAACAACACTCTAACAATTGCATATCTTCAACAACAACACTCTAAAAATTTCATATCTTCAACAACATGCTCAATATTCATCAATCACAAGTTCCACAGAAAGGCAATCACAAGATCAACAACACACAAGATCAAGTTCACCATTAATAATGAAGTGCAATGCAATGTCAAATATAGTGATGCATGTCTGACCTAACGATACACACCCGCTGTTTCTCAGTTCGGGACCCATGAGGGACATATCTATCCATGCATCCATCACGGGATGTGATACGACCCACGATAATAGCAACCATTATGGCGCGCGAAACGTCCCTCAAAATTTAGCATCTATCGCGACACGCGATACGTCCCTCAAAATGGTACATCCTCTTTAATTTATTATTCTTTCTCAATTCATATAACACTTGTCACAACCATGTCTCAGAACAATGGAAATGACATGTTCACAAAAATAATAAGGAGATTACCATTTTCATAACATTGCACAATTCACAACAACACAATCATGATACAACATCAGCAGTGATGATTCAACAAGCCTTTCAAACCATTCTCAACACATCACACACAAACAATTAATCACATTGCCTTTTATTACCCCTTTTTCATAATTAGAATTAATCAATGTGGACAAATCAACCCATCATCAACTCTCATTACCCCTAAACACATATTACAAGGAACTACAAGAATTTCATTCACTTAACAAGGGTTTAGAAAACCACTTGCCTCATATAATCGAACAATCAGTCCGGCACTTGAGCCTAGACACAAAACTCACCCAACCTAAAATCACGTCCCAATATCTTGATGTCAATTCTTTCAATTTCCTCAAATTTCAAATCTAGAGTTATGTTATAATTACTCCAAAAACTACAATCCTAATAGTTTTCATATAATATAATACATCCAATATTTAATTTCCTATCTCAATATTGAAAAACTTAAACTATAAAATTAAATTCAAGTTAATGACAAAAATCAGTAGCTGAACCACAAAGGAATATGCATCAATTTACCTATCGTTGATTATCCCTTTTATCCCTCATGTTCCAATCATTGGTCATTCATATGCCATGATTACATTTCAAAGTTTGTCTTTATGGCTTGTGGAAAATTACAACAAATTTCCAGGTGATTTTTCACTATTTTCATTACACAAGCAATATGAGCACTTAATAGTGCACTGCCAACAATTGCAATCAAAATTATGGCAGAAAATTATAATCTAAAAAGAAACAATTATTTTACCTCCATTGTCGCTTATGCCATTCAATGCCGCCTACGGTTTGTGTTTTCTCCCTACTTGAGATTTGAGCGCTAAGATAGGGTTTTACTTCTTCGTGGTTTGGCTAATAAATAACATTAACCTTACTTAACTATAATTCATTCGTCTACATGGGCCAAAGGGTATAGAGTGTTAAATAATTATTTCAGACCTGACCCATCGAGAAGATTGATATTCTTTTATTTTATCAACCTCTATCTGTTTATCGTTCTCATGAACAAAAATAATTTTATCGTGTCTTTTGCAAATATATTTGTAAAGGTACATCACAACTTTAATGTCAGAACATATTTCGACATTCATTTGACAATTAAATTTGGCAAGTAAAAATGGATTGTATGGTACGACCTAGAAGTTATCAAGATATTGCCCTCTAACTTTTATAAGTTCTCCTGTGTGTTGTGTTTTGTAAACGAGATATGAGTGTTTTGCCTTTTAATGTTCGTTCAGAGAAATCTTTAGGATATTAAAATTTACAGTATCCTTTCCTTTTCATACATGGATTTGTAGGATTCAAATCACCACAAAGACCATGCATCATTTAATGTACAACAACAGAATGTAAGTAAGCTTCTTTTTTAGAATCAGGTATTTTAACACGAATAATTATGTTGTATAACTCAGGTGTCAACAATTTATACTCATTATACTGAATAATAAGGAAATGTGCATGTGGGAGACCACGTTTCTGGAATTCTATACTGTACGTAATGCCGCAACCTTTCCAAAGACATTTTCTTTTTAATATATTAGTTTTTAGTTCTTCGAAATCCCCTCAAAATATTCTACTAATCAAATCAGATCTTTTTTGTGCCTCATCAGTAGGTAGCAAATGTTATTTTATTTCAGGCCACATTGGATTTCAAGTCATTGCTAGAAATAAATCAGGTTTTCCGAAATGTTGTAGCAACGTGATAGCATCAAGATATCGCTGACGCATATCTCTTAGTAGCATCTCTTTCACCATGTATTAAGACATCTAGAAGACCTTGGAAAACATCCATTCAAATAAGTATGGATTGAAGATAAAGAAATCTAGCCTTTGTGTTTCAAGCTTTGTGAATACATCAACGATATAATGTAAGAGGTCATCATTTTCATCATCTTGCATTTGAATTTTGTAACAATAATTTTCACGGCAAGAGACATTATTTCTTTTTTTCTTTTGTTATTTGAGCACTTCAACTTCCATAACAAGGAAGTTTCTATTGTACACATGTTTTTAACACTGGTAAGCATTCCCGTTCACAGTAGACATGACATATGGTTGTATTCTTTGGCTGTAGTATTTTCTTAATACCACAATGCCACTTAACTTGACCATATTGAAATAAAAGTGGATATTGTATGGGATCATAGCATCCATAGTAGTAATTAACTAATTGACTTTTATTACTATGAGGATAAATTTGAATATGAAGTTTCAATATAGTAAGTACTCCTTCATCAACCCATATTTCTGTAACTTCTAATATAGTAGGTAGGTTATATATTCGTTGATCTAAACCCGAATCACATGCCAGTGCAATGTAAAACTGTGATAGTTCTGGTACATCAGTTAGAGATTTCGAGAAGAAAGAGTATGCATTAACTTGCAGTTTATTCATCAACTTTATTATCATAGTTTCCCAATTCTAGCGGAACAAGAAATTCTATTTGCCACCTCATTTTCATTTTCATTGAAGTATAGTTGTATGTTTTTTCCCTTTCTAGTTACAAGGTACAAATCATCAATGAAGTGGTACATTTTTCCTTGAACTTAAAAGGTATAAATACCATGATATTTCTTACCCAAATCTTTGTCATAGTTTACCCCAAGCAATGTAAAAGCGAACATATTATTGTATGTCGTAACATATATTTGAAAATGTTGAGACTCTTCGTAAGAATTTAAAAATAAATCTCGTAGTTCTGTAGGCATATTGTATGATGTAAGCTTAATTGAGCCATTATCGCCACAAAATCTAGGCTATTCATACTGAAATATTTTTGGACCAAAAAATTTACAATTTGGGACAGATTTGAGGGGTGTATACTCATATTGAGAGTCATTAACATTTATGTGACGACCTCTGTTGGGCCTAATTCCTAAATATCGCAAAATAGGTTAGAGCTGAAAGGAACTGAATACTATTCTATGTAAGGAAAATAATAATTAAAACAAACCTCTGTTTGATACATTGGCCGAGGTAAGAGTATAAGGGTCAGGAGATGTGGCTGATGTGGATCCTAATTACAGAAGTAGTTATGAATTAGAGACGCAAATGCCTTATGACATCTGGAAGCTAACAAAAAAATATAGGATTGTTATAACTCGTCTGTTTCAAAGACACGTGAAGGCTGAAACAAACTTTTCCTTTTTGGAGAAGTGTGAGCTAAATAATGAGCTTCATATGTAGGAGCTATCAAATAAATATGAAATGTGTCAAAGCAAATCATGCATGTATATAAACAATGTATGATTTCAGAGCATCTATGTAAGGAGCATAAATTTAACTTACTAACTGTTATTTTGGAGTTGATGTTAACTTTTGATGATTTAACAAACTTAGCGATCTAACAAGGGACCAGATCCACGAAAGGGTCTCTTGTTATTGGGACTGACGATAGGGGAAATGAATGAATAAACTCAGTGTGAGGAATTTGTGTGTGTCATCATCAAAAAGGGGGGAAATGTTATATTCTAGGTGTTTTGATGATCCTCAGAAATGCGAGGACCCGATCCTTGGCAGAGTTCTCTCGTCCAGATTCAAAATGGTGTACAGTTGCAACGCTATCATGTCAAGTTGGTTGGTAAAAAGAGCAACGTACTTCATCAATAGGAAGGGCGGATGAGGTTGTTTGTTTAAGTGGTCAAAAGTCTTATTTTTGACTAATATACACAACAATAAACAAACAACATTATTCATTCAAAAAAAGTTAGAGAGCTAGCAAGTATTTTCAAGAACTCAAAAAGAACACACTGCAAGGGACCTAGTCCCGGAAAGACTGTGTATGTGAAAAAAAGATGAAAAGACAGCTTTTAGAAAGCTGCCAACTCTAATGTGATTGGTGCACGACTTTTCAGAGAAACAGTCTTTCATCGAATGGTGTTCTCCCAAGAAGTTTGTGTCCATTTGATATAGTTTCTTCTCACAAGACACAAACTTAAGATTTGGCAAAAAAGGATTCTAATTTCTAAAAATTCATAAACTTACAAAGAGAAGGCCATCTTCAAGGAAGAACATTGTTCATACTCAACAATAGACTTGATAGAGTGCTAAAGAGTGTTTGTTGTATTTTGAGCTTTTTGTCTTATGTGCTTACATTGTAAATCTACTCCTAAGTTTAAATAATATTAGATCAGTTGCTTGTCTAAGTCTTTAGTTTGAGTTGGATTAACTATAGTTAGTTAGTCGAATCATTTTTGTTTTAGTCAAGCTTCCTTACATCATTGTTTTGATGTTCTCTTGGGTAGATTTTCCTAGGAATGTCAACTAGAGTTAGTTGATGTGTGGTGCAGTAGAGTTGCTGCTCATTTATGCTCTTATCTTAGAGATTGGAGTTGGTGGCTAGAGTTAGGCTTTTGGGGTTCTTGAAGTCAAGATCAAGTAGAGTTAGTGGTTTAGTGGGCAATAGAGATATTTCTTAGTTTTCCTTTGTAATAGAGTTGCTACAGTAAAGGAGAAGGGATTAAAGAGTTTAATTCCTAGGTTGCAACAATTTGTAATCTGAAACTTTGCTCCGTTTGAATGAAATGGAGTTTGGGTTGAAATTTGTCAATACAGTTCATGGTTTTCACCGCCCTTGATCAAGGGGGGTTTTCACCGCCCTTGATCATGGGGGTGTCCACCTAAAATCATTATGCCTGATTTACCTAGAGCTATTTATTTTCCACACTATTATCCTATCGGGGGACCTGGTCCTGTGTCACTGGTAGACGCATACATTACAATAATTGGTATCAGAGCTTGGGCTCTCCATCTGTTTAACACTAAGAGAGAGATTCTTGTGAAGAGTGATGACTCTCCTAAACTTGCAAAGAGGGCAGTCCCCTACAAGGCCACCTCTTTTTGATGGTCAATTTTATATATGGTGGAATATTCGAATGAGTGGCTATCTAATGGCTGAGGACATTGAGGTATGTAATGTTATTTATGAAGGTCCTTATGTGCCAAGTATGGATGTAAAAGATGGAGATGTCACAAGAGTCGTTCCCAAAACTCAACAATAAAATAATGACTCCGACATAAGAAAAGTTCAGAAAAATCATAAAGCCAGGAAGCTATTGATGTGTGGCATTGGAGTAAATGAATATGATTTGATTTTGTCTTGTGATTCAGCCAAGGAAATTTGGGATCAGTTGAGAACAATGTACGAGGGTACTGAGGAAACAAAGAAATCTAAGCTAGATCTCTTCACTACACAGTTTGAAAGTTTCACCATTAAAGAAAGTGAATCTATTCATATACTAGATTCTCCACTATTACAAATGTGATTATGTTCTTGGAAGAACCTGTCCCTGCATGCAATCAAGTCTCTAAGATATTGGAAATTCTCCCCAGTTCTTGGACAAATGAATTTATGATTGGCGATGAGACAAGAGACCCTGAAGTAGTGATGCTGGATGCAATATTTGAACATCTTCAAGTTCATGAGATGCACAAAAAGAAGGATTGTCTTATGAAGAAAGCAAAGCTTGACAGGGCTACAAACTCAAATGACTTGCGTTACAAGTGTGGTAACATACGAAACTTTATTAGAGACTGTCCTATGCCCATTGGTGAGCACAAGAAATATGTCAAGTTTGGAGGGCACAAGAACAAAAAAAGGGACCAGGTTCGTGACAAGTCAAGTAGAAAAGAAACTGTTGATTATGGGGTGAAGAGAGCTCTGACAATCTGGGGAAATACCCCAAGTGATTCAGATGATTCTGAACACTCTGATGATGCTTTCTTGTCAAACTCGAAGGATGAAGATGTTAATGGAGAGGTAACCTTATCATACTTCAAGCAAAACTTGAATACCTTTTCCATTAATAAATTGAGAAAGCAAGTTGTTGAACTAATTGATTTGATCAGTGAGCTAACGACTGAGAATGATCCGTGAACAATAGCCTAGACATCTCTCAACATGAAAAAGTTGCTCTAGTTACCCAAATATCTGATATTGAAAAACAAATAGCTGTTCTAGAAGCTGAAAATCTAGAACTGAAGGAAAAGATAAAAGGGTGACTACTAACGTTTCTAAAGGAAAAAAATGAGGCCAGCAGCTTGCAGCTGGAGCTTGAAAATAAGTTGCACACTGCTGAAATGAATATCGAATTGGCTCTAGAAAGAAATCTTATGTTGGAGAGGGACCTGGTCCGTGTAAAAGAGGAACTTAACAAATCCCTCAAATGGACCACTTTCTCTAAGATTCTTACAAATCTAATTAGTCAAGGCAACAATAGTAGAAGAGGGATGGGTTATAAGAAGAGAGATCCCCCATACAATCCTCACAATAAATATGTTTCTGTTGCTGGTAATTTTATTATGGGGACCACTTTCTCGGCATTTCTACATATATTCTTTCCCCTTGAGAAATGGGAATCCAAGGTGCATGAGTTCCTTACCCTTCGTCAAGGAAGTATAAGTGTTAAAGAGTGTTCCTTTAAGTTTACCCAATTGTCCAAGTATGCTCCATCTCTAGTGTTCGACCCTAGGACAAGAATGAGTAAGTTTATGTCGGGTGTGTTCGACCTAGTGGTGAAAGAATGTCGTACGGCTATGCTCATTAATAACATGGATATTGCTCACCTTATGATGTATTACCATTAAATTTAAGAGGAGAAAGAAGAAGGGATATCTATGGAGAAAAAGAGGTCTAGAATGGAGGATGATAATTCCTTTTATGTAAAGCCCGATGGACATGGTCATCCTAGGAATCGACAAAGGTTTTCCGGGAAAGGCTCCTCTAAGGCTCCTAAGTATAATGAAGATAGGGCGTCTAACCCTAAACCGTAAGGAATTAGTAGTGAGTCCCTATGTCCTACTTGTGATAGATGTGAAAAAAGACATGAAGGTAGGTGTTTGACCGGTAGTGAGGGTTTCTTTAGTAATGGTGAGAGTGGCCACAAGAAGTGAAATTATCCAAAGATGAAGGCTAAGGGTAAGCAAGTTTCTCCTAGTGGTTCAGAAGGGAATGCTCAAAGGCAAAATAGGTTCTATGCTCTTCAAGCTAGAGATGAACAAGAGTGTCCTCCGAATGTGACTATCTGATATACCGTGAGTTTACGATATTTCTAATACATTTCACTTACAAGTTGTGTGTGTCTAGGGCCTTTTTGTATTGGTTTTTATCTGTTTTTATCGTATTTTGCAGGGCAGATGTTCAGGTGCGGAAGTATAGAGACAGCTGAAAGAAATGCAGAAAAAGGGCATTCACGAAAGTGATCTACTGACCGTAGTTACATTGATGGTCTGTAGATTAATCTACGGACCGTACTGACTGATTCGTAGATTGATACTGCGAGGGTTCCAGTACCTGATTTTTGAAGATTCTAAGTGTGGAGCTACGGAAGGGATTGACGGACCGTAGATTGATCTACGATCCATACTGCAAGTCCGTCATTTGCTTCAGAGAAGCTGATTTTTGGAAGCTAAAATATTTTCTAAGTCCTGGCTGATGGAAGGGACTTACAGACCGTAGATCCATCGACGGTTCGTAAATCAGTCTCGTGGAATGAAGACGCTTGCCTGAACAAACTTTCCCTAATTTGTTTCCCTTTTAATTTAGAATTTGTTTTCTATAAATAGGGAATGTAAACTTCATTTTTGGGGGTTAAACATTATTATTCTAGTTTTACTTTGTGACTTGGGAGATTAATTTACAACTCTAGCAATTATTGATTTCCTAAGTTCATTTTGAAGACTTTGGCTTTGCAATTCAAGTTGAATTTCTTGGTTTATTATTCTCTTTACGTAAGTTCATGATTTCTTCATCTAAAACTATGAATTGTGTTATTGCTAATATGGGTAACTAAACCCACAACTAGGGTTGTGGGAACCATGAGCGATTAACAAAGTATGAATAGTAAATAAGCAATTCTTGAATAGTGTTTTGCATGTATTGATGATTCTTTCGTTTAGAAGTCTTTTTAATGAGTACACGCGTTAGAACTTGCCTTGTTGCTACTTGTCGGACCAAGGAGGTAATCAACAATAAAAGAATTATCAACATAGATTTAGTGTGATACTATCTAATAGGCTAGTGTCGATTGGTGCGAAGTAATAACTAAGCCAAACATCGATTATGATGTCTAATATGAGGTAAAGGTAAGGGTTAGTAAATTATACACACGAAGCCGGACCAAGGTGCGGGGTTAAATTCTCTAGATGTCGGACCAAGGATTTAGAGATACCTAACTTATCACTTTCCATGTAATACACTAGGATAGGATTGTTGTTATTAGGATTATTGCGTTATGATCTTGTGGGGAACACGTATACCCTAGTTATTTCTCTCATCTTGATAACAACTAAAATTGAGTTTTGATTACTGATTACTTATTAAATTCTTACTATTTGTTTCACACAAACAAAACCCCCCTTTTAATTACCTATTTCTGGAAGTAATTTGACTAATTGGATATAATTGTTGGTTAAAGTAAAGTCTAAACCATTTTCCTCGTGGGATTGACCCAACCTACAAGTTGGGTTCTTTACTTGATAATGATAGCTTATACTTCTTTAGGGAGGTGTAATTTGAGCGTATCAAATTTTGGCGCCGTTGACGGGGAATTTGTCTTTTAGACTTATTTTAACTAAATTATTGAACGTTAGTCAAATATTTCCTAATTTTACCTTTTCTCTTTGTTTTTGTCTCTCTCAGATTCTGACTCTAGTATATGCCAAGTGCACGGAGCCAGGGTGAACCACTTACTCCTTACGATCCAGAGCTGAACCGCACTTTGCGAAGAATGAACAATCCAAGAGATCCAATTGATCCTATCGGAGGAAATCTAGATGATGCAATTGAGTTACAACAACAGAGGGTAGTTAGTGGGGACAACCAGGTTCCAGCTGAAAATCGATTTGGGGATGCGTTGAGGGAGCAAGATCCACTAGGACCACGACAACATGACAACTATCGGGGCAACATGAATATAGAAGACTCTGATGGGCCTATTGTCTTACCCCCTCTACCTCCAGGGTACACATTTGTGGTGACTAGTAGTTTGTTGCAGATACTTACAGCAAGAGGCTTATTCTCAGGATCACCAATGGAAGATCCACATGCTCACTTAACCAAACTAAGGGTGGTTTGCAAAAGTTATGTAGGTAGACCAGACTTGGATCTGGATGTCATTGGATTACGAGTGTTTCCTCTGTCACTGATAGGCGATGTTGTAGTATGGTTCACTAAGCTTCCTTATAACTCCATATTTACATGAGACCAACTGGCGGAGGTGTTCCGATCAAAGTACTATCCAGTGTCCAAGAAGCTCAATCACAAGGATAGGGTCAACAATTTTGTAGCATTACCTGGAGAGTCTGTGAGCAGCTCTTGGGACATATTCACTGCATTCGTAAGAGGTGTTCCAAATCACGGTATTGATGATGAGTCGCTGAAGGAATATTTCTATCGAGGACAGGATGATAACAATAAAGCAGTACTTGACACTATTGTTGGAGGTTCAAATGGTGATTGTACATAAGCATAGATTGTTGAAAAACTGGAGAGGATCTCTAGCAACAATAAGGCATGGAGCACTAGGAGGTCCGATACTGGGAGAAACACATTTGCCGTTCATAATACAACTATCAATTATGTTGATGATATTCATGAGGAGATGGCCCAGATGAGGACCGAGTTGGGGTTGGTATTAAAGCATGTTAGCGGAGGAGCAGAAAAGGTAAATGTTGTGAACTACTTAACTAGAACTCCACCACCAGTTGAGCAGTGTTTCTATGAAGAGGATACCTATGATGTGAATGATCATACGGGGGGTTTCCAACCAAATTCCCAAGGATCCAACACGGAAAATTGGCACCAAGGTCAACGGAACCAAGGTCGGAACTATGGAAATTACAATCGAGAGGGTCACTATGTTCGGGATGGGAACTTCAATCACGACAATAACTACAACAGGAATAACTATGGCAACAAAAACGATCGGGTTGGACCCTATGTTCCCCCTCAAAATCGGGAATCTGGTGCTAGGGAAGCTGGAGGTAATATGGCGCGTATTGAAGATATGATCCAGAAGATGATGAGAAGGTTTGATGCAACTGATGAGAATGTGAAGGAGATGAGAAACGACTTGTCTGGTATTGGTCAAAAGGTTGATGCCCATGCAGTGTCAATAAAGCATCTAGAGTAGTAGATGACTCAGTTGTCTACTACAGTGAACCTGCGTCAACCTAGCACTCTTCCTAGCAACACCATCCAGAATCCAAAGAATGACGGTCTTTGTATGGCAATTACTACTTGAGGGGGTAAGCAAACCATAGATCCACCAATGCCGTCTATGGTGGATGCTGAGATTAGAAAAGAAGATAATGTGGTGGAAGTTAAAGAAGAGTTTGAGACTGCGACAGAGCAAGAAACAGAGATATCTCAGATGGTGGTCCCCATACCTAGACCTCCACCACCTTTTCCACAGAGGTTAGTGAAGAAGACTGAAGATGGTAAATATCGCAGGTTTATTACTATGTTGAAGCAGCTTTCAATAAATGTTCCTTTGATAGAAGCCTTGGAGCAAATGCCTGGGTATGCAAAGTTTATGAAAGATATGGTGACAAAGAAAAGGTATGTGAGTTTCAAAGATGATGATAGATTGCAACATTGTAGCATTATTGCTACAAGATCTCTAGTGCAGAAGAAGGAAGACCCTGGTGCGTTCACGATCCCATGTACTATAGGGTTGTTACACTTTTCTAAGGCATTGTGTGATCTTGGTGCTAGCATCAACCTCATGCCCTTATCTATATATAAGAAGTTGGGTCTAGGGGACCCAAAACCCACTGCAATGTGGTTACTAATGGCTGATCGAATTGTGAAGAGGCCCATTGGTGTACTCCATGACGTGCTAGTGAAAGTAGAGTCTTTCATCTTTTCGGCGGATTTTGTGATTCTTGACTGTGAGGTTGATTTTGAGGTTCCCATCATCCTTGGGAGACCATTTCTTGCCATAGGGCGTGCGTTGGTTGATATGGAAAAGGGGCAGATGAAGTTCAGACTGAACAATGAAGTAGCAACTTTCAATATATGTAGGTCCATGAAGCAGAACGGTGAGCTCCAAATAGTATCTGCTATAACTTGCAGAATGAAGAGTGGGACAGAAGTGCAAATTGAAGAGCGACTAGGTGTTGAGGCACTAGCAGCAGTTATGATGAATTTTGATAGTGATGGTATTGAAGAGTATCATGAGTTGGTAGCCGTACTCGATAAGTGTGAATATCGGTCCAAACCAAAGAAGTATGAGTTAGACATGAAGAATCGCGAGTCCCCACCCACAAGACCATCTATTGTGGAGGCACCAAAATTGGAGCTTAAGGCTCTACCACCGCACTTGGGGTATGTATACTTGGGCGAAGAGAATACTTTGCCGGTCATCATTGCGGCATATTTGAATGCGAGGCAAGAAGAGTGTTTGGTGACTGTGTTAAAGATGTTCAAGCGAGCTATTGGGTGGACTATTGCAAATATTATTAGGATTCCCCCCGGTATTTGCTCTCACAAAATCTAACTCATGCCAGATCATAAACCCAGTATTGAGCATCAGAGAAGATTAAATCCACCTATGCAAGAGGTAGTTAAAAAGGAGATCATCAAGTGGCTGGATGCAGGAGTTATTTATTCCATTGCAGATAATAGTTGGTTATGTCTTGTGCAATGTGTGCCTAAAAAGGGAGGTATGACTGTGGTTCCAAATGAAAGAAATGAGCTTGTCCCAATGAGGCCCGTTACTGGATGAAGAGTTTGTATGGATTACCATAAGTTGAATGCATGGACAGAAAAGGACCATTTTCCTATGCCATTAATGGACCAAATGTTGGATTGACTTGCAGGAAATGGTTGGTATTGTTTTCTTGATGGGTATTCGGGCTACAATCAAATTTCTATAGCTCCAGAAGACCAAGAGAAGACCACCTTCACTTGCCCATATGGGACTTTTGCTTTCAAATGGATGTCATTCGGGTTGTGCAATGCTCCAGCAACCTTCCAGCGATGTATGATGTCGATATTTTCTGATATGGTGGAGGACACTATTGAAGTGTTCATGGATGAGTTTTCATTTGTAGGTGATTCTTTTGATCGTTGTCTAGATCATCTGGCCGAGGTGCTTAAAAGATGTGAAGACTGCAACTTGGTGCTGAATTGGGAGAAATGTCATTTCATGGTTAAAGAAGGTATATTGTTGGGTCATCGAATTTCAGAAAAAGGTATTGAGGTTAATAGAGCTAAAGTTGAGGTAATAGAAAAACTTCCACCACCCATTTCTGTAAAAGGTGTTAGAAGTTTTCTTGGGCATGTAGGTTTTTATAGGAGATTCATCAAAGATTTCTCTAAAATTGCACATCCGTTGTGCAAACTACTCGAGAAGGAGTGTAAGTTGTATTTTGATGATGATTGTCTTATAGCATTTGGAGAGTTGAAGAAGAAGTTGGTTACAGCACTAATCATTATTTCACCGAATCGGGGACAACCGTTTGAGGTAATAGGCGATGCAAGTGGATTGGCGTTTGGTGTAGTATTGGGACAAAGGCGAGAGAAAATTCTTCACCCCGTTTACTATGCTAGAAAAGATCTAAATGTGGCCCAGAAGAACTATACTGTGACCGAACAAGATCTTCTTGCGGTGGTTTTTGCATTCGAGAATTTCGATCCTACTTGCTTGGTACTAAGGTCATAGTGCATACTGACCATTCTGCATTGAGGTATTTGATGGCTAAAAAGGATGCAAAACCGAGATTGATTAGATGGGTATTATTGCTGCAAGAATTTGATTTTGTGGTAAAAGATAGAAAGGGGACCGAAAATCAAGTTGCCAATCACTTGTCCAGATTAGAGGAAGAGGCTATGCTAAAGCTTGGAGATAAGGCTAAAATTAATGATACTTTTCCAGATGAGCAGGTATTAGGTGTTTCTCATGATTTGATTCCTTGGTTCACAGACTTTGCTAATTATTTGGCAAGCGATATTGTGCCCCCCGATTTGTCTTTTCACCAAAGGAAAAAGTTTATGCATGATGTGAAGAGATTTTTTTATGATGAACCTTACTTGTATCGTAGTTGTGCTGATGGGATTATTTGTCGTTGTGTGCCCGAGGTTGAGATGTTGAGGGTACTTGAAGCATGCCATTCATCACCCGTTGGTGGGCATCATAGTGGTATTCGTACTGCACATAAGATTTTGCAATGTGGGTACTACTGGCCTAACCAAGATGCCCATGATTTCGCCAAATCTTGTGATCGTTGCCAAAGAGAAGGAGGGATTTTAAAGAGGCAAGAGCTCCCAATGAATCCTATATTGGTGATAAAGTTGTTTGACGTATGGGGCATTGATTTTATGGGTCCATTTGTGAGTTCATATGGGATGAACTATATTCTTGTTGCGGTTGATTATGTATCAAAGTGGGTGGACGCAGTTGTGGTCTCTAACAATGAAGGTAAAAGTGTCACCACATTCTTGAAAAAGAATATCTTCTCCAAATTTGGTACACCGAGAGCTATTATTAGCGATGGAGGTTCTCACTTTTGTAATAAGTTGTTCAAGGTACTACTTGAGAAATATGGTGTCCGTCACAATGTAGCCACTCCTTACCATCCACAGACTAGCGGTCAAGTTGAAGTATCCAACAGAAAGATCAAACAGATATTGGCAAAGACTGTGAATGCCAATAGAACGGATTGGTCAAGGAAGCTTGATGATACTCTATGGGCATATCGCACTGCATACAAGACCCCCGTGGTATGTCTCCTTACCAACTTGTATATGGGAAGTCTTGTCATTTACCAGTAGAGCTAGAGCATAAGGCTATTTAGGCAATGAAGAAGTTAAATTTGGATTAGGGCGCCGCATCTAATCAAAGGATGAATGACTTGAATATGCTTGATGAGTTTTGCCTAAAAGCTTATGAAAGTTCATCTTTGTACAAAGAGAAGATAAAGAGGTATCATGATCAAAGAATTGAAAAGCGAGAATTTGTGG
This sequence comes from Solanum stenotomum, assembly GCF_019186545.1. NCBI lineage: Eukaryota > Viridiplantae > Streptophyta > Magnoliopsida > Solanales > Solanaceae > Solanum > Solanum stenotomum. The sequence goes on from NC_064288.1 coordinate 36,437,899, forward strand.
CTGGTGATCTTGTGCTTCTATTCAACTCTAGGTTGCGCCTGTTTCCAGGCAAACTCTAGTCCAAATGGACCGGGCCATTTTTGCTCACAAAAGTGCTCCCTCATGGAGCGGTTGAGCTTCAAAATAGGGATGGAACAAGGTTCATGGTAAACGGGCAAAGGATCAAGATATATCTGGGAAATGCTGAAACTGTGCAAAAAGTGATTGAGGCCTACAATCTTGATGAAGTCTGAGTAATCAAGACACTTATGTCGTGCCGCGACGTTAAATCAAGTGCTGCTTGGGAGGCAACCCAAGTTGTACAATCTAGCCAACGGCAGGGTTATGTTTTTCATTTAGTAATTTTTCTTTGTTTAATTACCTCTTTGTATCAATTTAGGTAGGTTTCCTAGTGAGTTAGTTCTTAGTGTTGGGTAGAATTAGTATAGGGTTCGTGTCTAAAGAGTGTCCAGAAAATGTAAAAAAATAATAGCCTATTGGTTGCTACATGTGCAGGTACACCACGAAAAATCTGTAGAAAATGGTCTGGTGCAGAGGTCTACGAACCCCATCGACGGTCCGCCGATTCATCAACGGACCTTAAATGGTGTCCGTAGATCCCAGGTAATCCTCTAAATTTTTCTAAGTGTAAGAGTGGTCTACGGTCCTGATCTATGGACCGTAGATCGACTAACAAACCTAGACGGGGTCTCGTGAGTCCAAACCCTAAGGCTGTCTGACCCGACCCGGACCCCCCTATTCAAAAACTTTCATTTTTAAACCATTTCACTTCCCTCTATTACTCCCAAAATTGTTTCCACCATCTCATAACCTCCCTAAATCACTCCATAACTCCCCCATAATGTCATCCCTTCCATAAATTCCCAAATTCCCTTCCATTTCAAATATAACCCATTCCATATTCCACAAGAAGGGTCCGGTGTTTGGTTAGTAACGAAGAGGTGATTCCTTGGTCTTGCTAAGCTTAGTGTCGTCACGCAATCACCCCACTCCTCATTGGTTGTAAGGTAATAGACTTTCCCCTCACTTTGAATTTTGATTCATAGATTGAATATAGAAAGTCGGGAGTTGGGTCTTGACCTTGGGTAATTGTTAGATGAATTTCATGATAAACTTGAAAATTACAATGCCCTTGGAACGATAGATAGTGATTGTGTAGCTTTATTGTATGTGATTGTAAGTCTATATGTAAGTTTCAACTTAGGGTTCCAAAACTTATCTAAATTGTTTGGTAAAGTGACCAGTCGGAATCTTAAGAATGAAGAACTAGCATAATTGAATGTTGAAATGCATGATGAGGCTTCGTTAATGTTGAAAAATAAGGCCAAATATGATTTATCAGAAAAATATGGCTGAAACCTGGCACAGATGGCATCCACGATACCCCGTCTGTGGAACGTAGATCTATCTACGGACCGTAGATAAGGTTCGTCACTGGATGCACTCAAAAATATTACCAAGTGTGAAACCACGGAGGTGGACTACGATCCGTAGATTAATCTACGGACCGTTCTGCACATCCGGGGTTTTCATCTGTGACCTATATTGTTGGTTCCCTGATCCACGGATCGTAGATCAGTCTACGGACTGTAGGTCTCCTCCGTGGATGACCACTGTAGCATCTGTCTGAAATTTTCCTGGGACTTTGTCACTATTCGGTTATAGTTCTAAAAGTTTTTATTGTCTATTTATGGTTAGTCTTGGACACTAATATCGCTACCGCAGGTACGATGGCACCCAAGAAGCTAGTGACCTATTCAAAACGGGGCAAGTCAAAATCTGTTGCCCCTAGTTTCCGGTTAATCGATGAGGACACATACACAGATCCAACTTATGTTCCTCTCAACACTAGGACTTCTCGCACTGCACCTCGAGCCACCCCCGAAAGGTGTTTCCCGACGTAGTCACTGTCTCCCAGTCTGATGAGGAGCACACACTGATCGGATCACCAACTAGGGCTGCTTTCAGTTTAGAGGGGTCAATGTCCGGATCCGAGTCTGCCCATGCTTCAGGCTCCGAGTCTGCCCATTCTTCAAGATCCACGTATGCCCATGTTGTAGGGTCCAGTGCTAAATCAGCCACATAGTCTGGTGAGAATGACCAAGCAGCCTCGTCTAATGAGGCAACTAGCTCGGAGTCCATACCTGCACCACGGAATGATGACCCCACTCCTGTAGCCGGCGAGCTAAATAGGTGGTGTGTAGAAAGTCAATGGCAAATTTATCAGGATGCCAAGATGGTAAATGACAAACAGAAGATAGCCCGACTAATTACAGAGGACGCAGAGTCCTCACGGAGAGCTTGCAAACTGTTCCATACATTCACCGGTTGTTCAATCTTCACAAATGCGACTGGATAGCTCGAAACCCAGGGACGTATAGCGAGGAGATTGTGTGGGAATTCTATGCTTCCTATGCTGCCACTCTCCGCGGTTCAATTTCCAAGTGGTCAAAGCCCCTAGCTCAAGATCCTCTCATTTCCACTTTGGTTCGAGGTTGTCTGGTGGACATATCACCTGCCACGATAAGATGTTTTCTATATGGTCCTACCACGGGTCAATATTGGTTTCTCAACACAGTAAAGTTTGATTACAGATAGGACATCGTGCGGAGTGGCACTGTCTAGAGGTACGCTGAAGAGCGAGAGGCTGTTCTACTTTGGTTGGCAAGGTATATTGCTGCAGATGGAAAGCGTGCAGAATGGGTCGCCACTCCACGGTTGGGCATCCGAAAGTCCACATTAAATTTTGTGGCCAAATTCTTCTGGCTGCTGGTGTGTAACAGAGTGTCGCCTACAAAAGCTGACAACCAAGTCACGTGGGACAGAGTGGTAATGGTAGCGGCTTTGGTAGAAGGAGTGGAGATTGATTTTTCTCGCATGTTGCTGCCAGAGATTCACGAGAGAGCATTCAGGACCTCCACTACTTACCGTTTCCCATGTCTAATTTTTCATTTGTGCAGGGACTCGAGAGTGTCGATCTGGCATTCTGACAAGTTAGCCCACCCTATAGGGGCATTGGACATCGGCCTCATTCAAGATGAGGCAAATGTATCAGCACCTCGCAGAGAGCCTCATGTTGAGGTACCCCCTTGGGTGCCGATCTTACAGACGTAGTGGGGTAGGCATAGGGTGGTGACCCCAACATCCCAGATGACACCGACACTGTCCCGAGCTCCTCATCTCAGGCAACTAGTATGGCTCCTAGCTCTTCCAGGTCCACACCACATAGACAATATGTGCACTCTTTGCATCTCGTTGTGACTAGCCATTTATCGAATTGATTTTCTTGTGAGGACCGTTGCACGCTAGCAAACGTGTCTAGTCTTTTTTGACTGAAGTATCGATGCCTTGTGTGATTAGCTTACTTTAAACCTTGCATGAATAAACCTAGAATTTGCCATGTTAGTCTGATTGATTTAGACAGGTTTACTCTTGAGATGATCTTAGGCAATTTTAAAGAATGTGAGCCAATTTAACATATACCTCTTTTTGTGGCCTACCTGTGAACGTGTAAAAGTATCTTGAACACCCTTTGAGCCTTACCTTTCTTGGGAAGAACCTTGATAAACCCTAGACCTTACTTGATCCACTACGTATAATCCTTTTGATTTGTGGTTTAGTGAATAGCCAACTTAGGACAAAAGTTTAAGTTAGGGGTGTGGTGAAAAAGAAAAGAAAGAGTCAAGAAGTGCAAGAAAGTCTCCTGAACCTATTGTATTGCAAAACAAAATGGAAGCCCTCCATATAAAAAAAAGAGAAAAAGAAAGAGAAGAAAAGAAAGAAAAAGAAAGTCGTTGAATAAAAGTGTAAAAGAAACTGGGTTTCCAAGCAATATATGGAGAACGAATAATAGGATGACTTATGAGCACTAGACGAAGAATTGAGAAAGGAAGGGAAGAGGATGTTTTGAGAACATAACATTTCATGAGGATGAAAGTCACTAAGCCTAAATGACCATACCTTTACATTAAGCCCCATTACAAGCCTTAGAAAGACTTATTTGATCTTGAGTAAGCCGAATCAAAAATCAATTGGAAAATAAGGGCAAACCTATTGGTAAAAACATGCATTGTGTTCCTCTTTTTGAGTGTGAGCGTGGTATCTGATTCCTGATCTCAAATTGACTCATACATGTGTGTGAATATGGAATCATTCTTTGTGCGAGGGCATTTAGATATTTTTGTTGAGCTTGAACTTGCACGAGTAGCAAGTATTGCGAGCATGAGAATCTTTGGTGATGGTGTGTCACAATTTGAATCTTTGAGTACACAATTGATCCTTGCATAAGTAAATTGAGTCTTGTTGTGTGCATTCATGATTTAGTCTTGTGTAGCACTGTGTGAGGCACCCTTTTTGAATGGCTGGACTTGAGTTTGCTTGAGGACAAGCAAAAGTTTAAGTTGGGAGTGTTGATGAGTCCAAAAATTGGACTCATTTAGGGCTTTATTTTAATGGAAATAGTGTCCTTGCATGCATGTTTATCTCAATACATGATTAAAATGCTGAAGTTTCAGGTATTTGAAGTTTTAGTGGAAGCATGGATACTTAGGCGCAAAATGGAGCTAATAGGGCTGAAAAGAACAAGAAACGGAATCCTGCGGATCGCCGAGTTTAGCTTAGCGAGTCACCGAAATGATATGAACCACCCTTCGTTCCAGTACGCGGAGCCTTGAAGGAAGTGGATCAAAAGGTGAGGAAAGGAGCAGTCGGCGAGTCGCCGATCAGTTCCGCGAAGCAGTACTGTATTGCCCAATGATCCAGAATGCGAGGATGCTAAAGGCAAGATACTGAAGGCGATGAGCTGACTAAAAGGTGAATCACCAAGTTCATCGGTGATCTCGACTAATGTCGTCGAACAATCCTCTGTAGCACAATCTATGAAAACTATAAATACTAGTTAGAATTGTAGTCTTAGTGATATTTTGGAGAATTTTTGGTGGCACAATTATGATTATTATTATTTTCACTTTGGCACATACTTTGGGTGATATTTTCTCTCAAGTTTAGAGAGGGTTTTGTGGAGACTTGAAGAAAGGAGTTCTTCTTCCCCAAGTTTGGAAGTGGGCCTTCTCTATTCATTTTCCTTTGCTTAATTTTAAGGTTTAATTTCTTATACCCAATTGATTTCATTATCATGTTATGTATAATTTCTTATTTCTTGACGTGTGGCTAAAAACCCCATTCTTGGGGTGTGATTTAGCAAATATGGGTTGATATTCCTGTTGGGTCTTGCTTGCTGATAGGTTAGATGTATTTTAATGGTTATTTAACCTAGTGGTTTTGGTTTAATCTAAAGGGTTTGCAGTTGCAAATACAAAGTCACCCAGGTGTTTTTGGCTTGCCCGAGAGAGAGGTCGCGAAACCAAAACCACTAGACTCATGGCCTAAGGAGTGGGTTAACATTAGGTTCTGCCCGAGAGGGTGAGCCCTAGTCCCATATCCTAACACTTAGCTTGAAAGAGTGAGTGGGGTAAGGCGTAGGCTGGTCTTCATGCGGCAAATGGGTGTCCGAGAGGAACACATTTGAAACGCGGTAAGTTGCCCGAGAAGGAACTTATTTCCATTTAAAGCTTAGCCTAGTCACTATTTTTTTGCAAATTTCCTATCGAAAGCATGTACCCAACAATTTATCTCAACTTGTATTATGGTCACATCCTAAGAACCTTTCCTTATACTTGATTTTCTTGTTTATTTTGTTGTTTTAATACTTGTTACAACACCCCATTTTGATATTTGACAGTATTGTGTCACCCCCTTTAATTTACAATGTCTTTTATCGCAAATGTCTTTAACTATGACTAACTTGAATGAAATTCTAATTGGTTATTAATTCTCAAAACCTCTCCCTTAGGACACGACCCCAACCCTTGGTTGGGTTACTATATTATCGATGATCGTAGACACTCATACCGTAGGTCAGTGTGTTTGGTCACGATAAGCATCATGTAACTCTAAGTTGTACTTGTGCAATGTAAGAATGGCATCCCATACTACCATTCATACTAAGTACCACTTTAAGGCCACCATAGATGAACTTACCAATATTCATACTCATGTTTAGTCAATACTCAAGCATAAGGAACACATATATTTCATAAGTCATGACAAGGAAAGTAACTCATAATACAATCCAAGTAAAGCATGCATCATTACATTAAGTCTTTAAGTCAACATTCTCATTATCTTCGTTAAGAGCACATTCATTCATTTGACATTAAGACATTGGAGAATCACATCATAGCCCTCTCAAAGCCTACTCTTGCAATGTATGAATGACATCCCATACTACCATCCATATTTCATAGAACCTCTTGAGTAACCATAGCACGTATCTCACATGATGGGAATAAGAGTTAACCGACACAGACCATATGAGCTTAACTTGGAATCTGGTGTCTATCCCACATTGTAAAGGGTTGGTCTACTTGCCTAAGGTATGATCGGTAATAGTTTAGCTTAGATGGATCCACTAGCTAATAAGCTATGTGGGCACATAGTTATGGGATACGAAAGATGTTCATTGAAAGTCGGCCTAACGTAGGGAGAGCTTCCATCTTACCATATCCACTGGGTACTAAGCCTCCATTCCCATAGAGTAGTTTATTCTCATTAATATTATTACACTTGAGAGGAATGCCATCAGCCTATCGACCCAAGGTACATTATTGCACACATGCAGGGAATGTGATTGGCTTATCGATTCATGGTACATTATTATGATAGCTCGTTGGATCCTCCTGAAAGGAATGCCATTGTCCTATCGATTCAAGATTCAACATTACATTAGTTCATTGACTCATTATGAAAGGAATGCTATTGGTCTATCGATTCAAGAGTCATCATTACATTAGTTCATTGACTCGTTATTAGGGAATTTCATTGGCCTGTCAATTCAAGAGTCATCATTACATTAGTTCATTGGCTCATTATGAAAGGAATGCCATTGGCCTATCGATTCAAGACAAAGCCTTAGAATACTTCATTAGTCATTTATGAAAGGAATGACATCGGCCTATCAATTCATGTTCATTAAGTCAAGATACATTAGTTACACAAAAAGAGGTTGTCTAAGCCTACCAATTCAAGGTACATCAATCAACGTTACTTTTATTTACACAAAAAAGAGGATGCCCTAAGCCTACCAATTCAATATATATCAATTAACATTACTTTTATTTACACAAGAAGTGGATGCCCTAAGCCTAACAATTCAAGATGTAACATTACATTGAAGAAACCTTTCACATTCAATCATCATCATTCATTAGTGTATAATTGAGAATAACCTTTCAATAATAACACAATTGCATTCTAAACATGATCACATTACTTTCATTGAAATCACAAGCATATACATAGCATCATGATTGTACACCAATCCTTCATACTTGCCCTTCAAGGCGATGAATCACAATTTACCAAAACACCTATAATACTACAATTTAGGCATGAATAATGACATAATTCAATAAACTAAATCAATATAGACTTAATCTCTTCACATGGTTCCATAATCAATAAATCCCAAATAACAATTCACAATTTAGTATTTTGGGGGAAATCATGTGTTCATGGGTAAATTTCATCATAAATCAACATTAGTTCCTCAATTCAATAATAATTCATCATAAATAAAACTTTGAAAATATTTTGAGGTTGAACCCATGACTTAGATTGAAACCCTAACTTTTGGGGGATTTTTGAAACTTTGAAATCATGTTTTTGAGGGGGCTCCTTGGATGGAAACTAACCAAGGATGAAGACTACCATACCTTGATTGAAGAAACTCCACGAAATTGAGTGAGAAAGATGAATTCTTTAACTCCAAACCTTGACTTCTTCCTCTCTAATGGAGGTTTTTAGAGAGAGAATTATTTGGAGAGGAGGTGGTTTCAATTTTCGAGTTTTGGGAAAATGAATTGTAAAAAGGTGTTTAATAATTTAAAAAATCTTAAATAATTTAAGTAAAACAATATAAACCGTCCCCAAAAAATAGTTAATTAATTTGGAATTTACTAAATTGTCCCTCTAATGGTCGAGATTTGGCATAACCTACGGTGGTGACCTACGGACCATGGGTGCATTAACGCCCCATCCTGCAGGTCCATAGGTTGGTTCAGAGACTTTTCATCTTGGGGCCTGACCCACGACCCTCACCTACGGGGCATGGGTCCACCTACTGCCCATAGGTGCCATCCGTAGGTGGCCCTAAATTAGCAGCTTTTGGCAAATTTAGGGGTCTTGGGGGTTAGGCTTTAGGGTCCTCCTCAAGAACCCTTGGTTGGTCCTTGGGGAGTCGTACCTTGACGCTTATTCCCTAAACCCCTCAACTCATGCTCAGGTACTCCTTTTATAACATAAAACCCCATAACAAACTCAACAACACACTCGTAAGGCTCTAGTTTCACCTACTTGTTTTCCGAGTCGTTACAACAATAATCTCAACATGAAAATAAAAGACATAAAGGAACTAGTGGATGTTTTCCTCGAAGCTTTGAGACTCACCAAGATCTTCAACTCTTTGCAACTTCTAGAAACTTATCTCCAAGAGTAGAACTCAATCTTAAAACCCTACATTTGATGAGAATGTAGGCAAAGTATGTGTTAGTACAAAATGTACTAAATATGTTAGCTAGCATAATCATAAGAGCATAAGACAAGGGTAAGTCAATATAAGACATAATCCATAATCATATGAAATACTTCATGAAACATAAACTATAAGCATAAGAGATAATATCATAATAATAAGCAAAGTCTCCAACATAAGCATCATATAAGCCTTACTCAACTCTTAGCCATTCATATCATAAAAGGACTATTCTCAAGTAACCTCAAGGCATACTTGTGCAATGCATGGATAGCATCCCATAATACCACCCAAGCTAAGCATCCCTCTTTGGTCATCTTAATCATAGTCTACATGCATAGAAGAGTCGTAGGCTTCCATATCATAAGAGTACTATACTCTTAAGTAACCTCAAAGCACACTTGTGCAATGCATTAAAGGCAATAAATACTACCCTTCAAACCAAGCATAACCTTGAAGTCATTTGTAACATCATGCAATTTGAAATATCTATGAAGAAGCTTGAAATCGGAAATAGTCATTTTTGGAAAGAATTAAACAAATCAGGAAAATTTGGTTAAGTATGGGAAAAAGTGAGTTTTTGGTCAACTTTGAATAGTCATAAATCCTAGCTCAGGATGATTTAGGTGTAGTTTCAGCTATTTTTGGAAAGCCCTTGGAATGATATTCCCAACGCCACCGAGTTTGCTCGATTCCGAGTTTGTATGAATGAATTATGCCCTTTGGAAATTGGGCTGTTGGCAGGGCAGTTAACCCGATTTTGTAAGGGTATTTTGGTCTTTTCCCTAGCCATTTATTTTGGTCATATTAAAGTGTAAGACTGATTTTAAATCAGTTTTTCCATTTTTTAAAAAAAGAGTGAGAGTTAGGGCTTTTGAGAGAAGAGAGAAAAAGAGGAGAAAGAGAAAAAGAAGCAAGGATTCGTCGAGATCGTTGTGGATATCGTCGGGGGTGATCCCTATTAAGGTATGTGAGATCATAGTGTTGGGTTGGTTCAATCCCCCACACACCAAATTCGTTTTAATTTCCGAGAAAAGATTTGGTTGTGTTTATTGAAATCTTGTGGTTGTGGTTTGTGAGGTTGTGGTTGTGTTGTTGAAATTCTTGTGGATTTGAGACATGTTTTAGGTTGTGTTTTCGAGTTGAATCTATTGTGTATTAGGGGTTTTTAATGATCCCAAGTGTTTGGGGAAAGAACCTTTGAAGTTAAGAAGGTTTAGAGTTGGTAACACGAAGGAGAAAAGTCGGGCAGCTTGCATGAAACAAGTCTGCGTCGCGGACTTGTTCCCTCTGTGAACAAAATCTGCTCCGCGTTGCGGACAAGACGCGGACTCCACTGTTTCAAAAATTTAATTTCGTAATTTTTCTTAAATTTAGCTGTCCTAAATCATTCCTAAACATCATGAGGTCTTTCCAAACACAAATTATAATCCTTGAATCCATGATTCAATTCAAGGAAGTTAGGATCAAGTCAAGAGAAGTTAGAAGTCAAGTTTACAAGTTAAGAAGCAAGTCTTTAAAGTTTTTCAAGAGTCTTTATTAAACGTTTTAAGGCTCAAATTTCAAGTTAAGCCAAGAGTATAGAGTTGAGTTCATTCTCTCAAAGGTTATTAGGGAACTATGTATTCCCAAAGAAGTTTCTAAATGTTTTTACATTTGAGTAAAAAGGAACTATGTTTCCAAAAAAGCCTTTGGGCTAGTTTTCAAGAAAAAGGAACATCGATTCCAAGTGAACCTTTGGGCTAGATTTTGAGAAATTATCTTAAACTAAAGAAAGATGTGTTTAAAACTGTTATGAGCTAAAGTATATTTTGGGAGTAGTCTTGATCACCGAATTGGGGACACGAGTTCATATTAACTCAATTCTCCATAAGAACCATCTAGCCAAACATAGGATTTAACGAGTCATACTTTTTAGATGATCACGTAAGTTAAGCTAGTGGATCCACTAAGTTAAGTAAGGTCCTATATCACGGCAAGGTATAGGATGGTCCTTGGGCAACGTGAGGTAAAACGTTGTATCATCACTAGGGCTCATAGTGGTGGTTGTCGGTTAAAGAATCTCCCACTAAACTTATATTACTTTTATATAAGTAAAGTTGAGTTTGTTATTGCTTTATCTTTAACGAACTAAGTTGTTTACACTGTTTTACAAGCTTTATATATTGCATGTGTCTTATTGCTTTATATTGAGTTCGGTTATTCATGAGTCGAGCAGAGCCAAAGTAAGAGTTCCTTTGTATTCCTTTCAAGCTTAAGTTGTTTTTTAGCTTTCTAGCTCATATACTCGTACATTCAATGTACTGATGTCAGTTGACCTACATCTTATGACGATGCAGACGCAGGTACCCAAGGTCAGCATCCGGCATGCCATTGATCCAGCTGAGCACTCCAGAGTCAATGCTGAGCCTCCTTGCTTACCGGAGGACTCTGTTCTTTTATGTTCCTAGTGTTGCTTTATTAAGATGTTGCGGGGTCTGTCCCAACATCCATCCCAGTATTAAAGAGGCTTCATAGACAGTCAGTTAGTATTGAGTCTCTCATCTATATATATATGTAAATATTCTATTTTGAGACACGAGTTGCCTTTTGGCATGTTATTCATCAGTTAAGTTGTTTTATTACCTTGCATTGCATTGAGTTATTCTGTGGAGTTAGGTTTCCGCTGAGTTAAGAAAGCTAGGCCAAGGGTTCGCTTGGGGCCAGCAATGGTCTTCGAGTGTCGGCCATGTCCAGGGTGTAGGCTCAGGGCATGACAAACTTGGTATCAGAGCATAGAGTTCAGGAGTCCTAGGGAGTCTATAAAGTCGTATCTATATAGTCCTAGTTATCGGTGTAAAGTGCGCCACATCTATAATTGGGAAGCTAAGACACTTAGGAAGATTTCTCATTTCTTTCACACTCATCTCGTGAGTTAGAGTTGATCTCTAAAATGTTTCTTTCTAATCCGTGCTTGTGCGTGTTTTCAGATAATCATGCCTCCACGAAGAGTTGGCAGAGGGCGTCTTCCTAGATGTTATGTTGAGGAGCAAGAGTTACCTTATTCCTCGGGAGTGCAACCACAATGGGAAGCTTCTAATGCCGAGTTCAAAGAGGCAATTAGAATTCTGAGTCAAGCTGTAACTAATAAGATTGGTCGGCAAAGGGGAGCTCGATATGAAGGAGCTGACACGTCAAGGATTCGTGAGTTCTTAGGGATGAGTCCTCCGAGTTTCATGGGTTCGAGCACTACTGAGGATCCAAAAAACTTCATTGAGGAGTTGAAGAAGATTTTTGATGTGATGCATGTGGCGGATACTGAGCGAGTTGAACTAGCTACGTATAAATTGAAGGATGTTGCTAGAACTTGGTTCGACCACTGGAAAGGGAGGAGAGCTGAGGATGCACCACCTGCGAGTTGGGCCTGTTTTGAGGAAGCTTTCTTGGGGCGTTTCTTTCCTCAAGAATTGAAAGAGGCCAAGGTACGTGAGTTCCTCACACTCAAGCATGATTCTTTGAGTGTTCATGAGTATGGGTTGAAGTTCACCCAACTCTCCTGTTATGCTCCGGAGATGGTTGTGGACATGAGGAGTAGGATGAGCTTATTTGTAGCTGGGCTGTCTTATTAGTCGTGTAAGGAAGGTAGGTCTGCATTGCTTATCGGTGACATAGGCATATCAAGGTTGATGGTTTATGTGCAGCAGCTTGGGGAAGAGAAGCTGAGGGATAGGGAAGAGTTCAGAAATAAGAGAGCTAAGACTGGTAGTGAGTCCGGGCAGCATAAAGGTAATGTGAATCGTCCGTCCTTTCAACAAAGGAAAAAGGGACCTGCTCCATCATCTGCTAGAGCACCTGCACCCAGATACAAAGGTGATCATTATGGCCAGAATTCGAAAGACTTCAAGGCTAGACCAACACAATCTTCAAGTAGTGTGGCACAATGAGATAACTTGATCCCTGCATGTGCTAGATGTGGTAGAACCCACCCGGTTAAATGTCGTGATGGCCAGACCGTTTGTTTTAAGTGTGGGCAAGAGGGTCACTTCATGAAGGAGTGCCCTAAGAACATGCAAGGTAGTGGAAGTCTGAGCAATAGGGCCCAAGCTTCATCAGTTTCTCCCCCAGACAGGATGGCACCTAGAGGAGCTACTTCTAGTACAGGCGGAGGAGCAAACCGCCTCTATGCAATCACCAGTCGCCATGAGCAAGAGAATTCTCCAAATGTTGTCACTGGTATGATCAAAGTATTTGCTTTTGATGTGTATGCTTTGCTAGACCCAGAAGCAAGTTTATCTTTTGTAACTCCTTATGTTGCAAATAAGTTTGATGTTCTTCCTGAAAGACTTTGTGACCCCTTTTGTGTTTCTACGCCTGTTGGGGAGTCTATTCTAGCAGAAAGAGTCTATCGTGATTTTCCCATTTCCATCAATCACAGGAGCACCATGGCTGATTTGGTTGAGTTAGACATGATAGATTTCGATGTCATTCTAGGTATGGATTGGCTTCATGATTGCTATGCATCATTAGATTGTAGAACTTGAGTGGTCAAGTTTCAGTTTCCGAATGAGCCAATCTTAGAGTGGAGTAGTAGTTCAACAGTGCCTAAGGGTCGTTTCATTTCGTATCTTAAGGCGAGAAAGTTAGTTTCAAAGGGTTGTATCTATCACTTAGTCCGAATTAATGAATCTAGTGTTGAGATACCTCATTTTCAGTCAGTTCCTATAGTAAGAGAGTTTCCAGAAGTTTTCCTTGATGATCTACCCGGAATTCCTCCAGAGAGAGAAATAGAATTCGGCATAGACCTCATTCCAGATACTCGTCCTATCTCTATTCCACCATATAAAATGGCACCAGCAGAGTTGAAAGAGTTGAAAGAGCAGTTGAAAGATCTCCTAGATAAGGGTTTCATTCCACCAAGTGTCTCACCTTGGGGTGCTCCGATCTTGTTTGTAAGAGAGAAAGATGGTTCCCTTAGGATGTGTATAGATTACCGCCAGTTGAACAAGGTTACCATCAAGAATAAGTACCCTCTTTCGAGGATTGATGACCTTTTTTATCAGCTTCAGGGTGCCACTTGCTTTTCGAAGATTGACCTCAGATCAGGCTATCACTAGTTAAGAGTAAGAGAATGTGATATTCCAAAAATAGCTTTCAGAACCAGATATGGTCATTATGAGGTTTTAGTCATGTCTTTTGGTTTGACCAATGGACCGGCAGCTTTCATGGACCTTATGAATAGAGTCTTCAAACCATATTTAGATATGTTTGTTATCGTCTTCATTGATGATATACTAATCTATTCAAGGAATGAAGAAGATCATGCTAGCCATCTCAGAATAGTTCTTCAGACTTTGAAAGATAAGGAGTTGTATGCCAAGTTCTCCAAGTGTGAATTTTGGCTTGAGTCTGTGGCATTCCTAGGCCACATTGTGTCTGGTGATGGAATTAAGGTTGATACTCGAAAAATTGAGGCAGTGCAAAATTGGCCTAGACCCACATCTCCAACTGATATTAGGAGTTTCTTGGGTTTAGCTAGATATTATAGAATGTTTGTAGAGGGGTTCTCATCTATTGCATCTCTCTTGACCAAGTTGGCTTAGAAGACAGTGAAATTTCAATGGTCTGAAGCTTGTGAGAAAAGCTTTCAGGAATTGAAGAAGAGGTTGATTACTGCTCCAGTTTTGACTTTACCAGAAGGTACTCAAGGTTTTGTGGTGTATTGTGACGCATTTAGAGTTGGCTTGGGTTGTGTCTTAATGCAGAATGGCAAGGTTATAGCTTATCCCTCCAGACAGTTGAAGGTTCATGAGAAGAACTACCTAACCCATGACTTAGAGTTGGCTGTTGTAGTATTCACTTTGAAGATATGGCGTCATTGCTTGTATGGTGTGCATGTTGATGTATTTACTGATCACAAGAATCTTCAATATGTGTTCACTCAGAAAGAGCTTAATCTCAGACAGAGGAGATGGTTAGAATTACTCAAAGATTATGACCTGAGTATTCTTTACCACCCAGGTAAGGCTAATGTTGTTGCTGATTCTTTAAGCAGATTGTCTACGAGTAGCACCGCCGATATTGAAAAAGGAAAGAGAGAATTAGCAAAAAATGGGCACAGACTGGCGCGCCTGGGAATCAGACTTATAGATTCCGCAGAAGGAGGAATAGCGGTGACGAACAGGGCCGAGTTATCACTAGTGTTAGAAGTGAAAGAGAAACAAGATCAAGATCCCATTTTTCTTGAGTTGAAGGCAAATGTTCAAAAGCAAAAAGTGTTATCTTTTCAACAAGGGGGATATGGTGTTTTGAGATATCAAGGTAGATTGTGTGTACCTATGGTAGATGGACTCCAAGAGATGATTATGGAGGAAGCTCATAGCTCCAGATATTCCATTCATCCGGGTTCCACAAAGATGTATCGTGACTTGAGAGAACTCTATTGGTGGAATAGCATGAAGAAAGGCATTACTAAATTTGTTGTTAAGTGTCCAAATTGCCAGCAAGTGAAAGTTGAACACCAAAGGCCCGTTGGTTTAGCTCAGAGGATAGAACTTTCGGAATGGAAGTGAGAGATGATCAATATGGATTTTATCACAGGGTTGCCAAGGTCTCGCAGTCAGCATGATTCTATTTGGGTAATTGTCGACAGAATGACAAAGTCAGCCCATTTTCTACCGGTAAAGACTACCCATTTAACAGAAGATTATGCCAAGATATATATTCAAGAGATAGTGAGACTTCATGGAGTCTCGGTCTCCATTATTTCAGATAGAGGTGCACAGTTTACTACACAGTTCTGGAAATCTTTTCGGAAAGGCTTGGGTTCAAAGGTGAACTTAAGTACTGCCTTTCATCCTCAAACTGATGGGCAAGCAGAGCGCACTATTAAGACTTTAGAAGATATGTTGAGGGCTTGTGTAATCGATTTCAAAGGGAGTTGGGATGACCACCTACCTCTCATTGAGTTTGCCTACAACAACAGTTATTACTCTAGCATCCAAATGGCTCCATATGAAGCTCTTTATGGGAGAAGATGTAGATCTCCTATTGGATGGTTTGAAGTTGGTGAAGCAGGGTTGATAGGACCAGATTTAGTTCACCAAGCTATGGAGAAGGTGAAAGTGATTCAAGAGAGGTTGAAAACGGCACAGATTTGTCAGAAATCCTACACTGATGTTAGGAGAAGGGCGTTAGAGTTTGAAGTAGGTGATTGGGTATATTTGAAAGTTTCACCCATGAAAGGGGTTATGAGGTTTGGTAAGAAGGGGAAACTCAG
The DNA here is from genome assembly GCF_019186545.1 of Solanum stenotomum. Taxonomy (NCBI): domain Eukaryota; kingdom Viridiplantae; phylum Streptophyta; class Magnoliopsida; order Solanales; family Solanaceae; genus Solanum; species Solanum stenotomum. Next base: position 36,453,744 of record NC_064288.1, read on the forward strand.
TCCCCGGTATATTGGACCTTATCGTATAGCAAAGAGGATTGGCAATGTTGCTTATGAGTTGGAGTTACCACAGGAATTAGCAGCGGTTCATCCGGTATTTCACATCTCCATGTTGAAGAAATGCATAGGCGATCCTTCATTGATCTTCCCAACTCCGCCGAGTTTGCTCGATTCCGAGTTCGTATGAGTGAGTTATGCCATTTGGAAGTTGAGTTGTTGGCAGGGCAGTTAACTCGATTTTGTAAGGGTATTTTCGTCTTTTCCCTAGCCATTTATTTTGGTCATATTAAGGTGTAAGACTGATTTTAAATCAGTTTTTCCTTTTTTTTAAAAGAGTGAAAGTTAGGGCTTTTGAGAGAAGAGAGAAAGAAGAGAAGAAAGAGAAGAAGGAGCAAGGATTCGTCGAGATCATTGTGGATATCGTCGGGGGTGATCCCTATTAAGGTATGTGAGATCATATATTAGGGTAAGAGGGTTTAGAGTTGGTAACACGAAGGAGAAAAGTCAGGCAGCTTGCATGAAACAAGTTTGCGTCGCGGACTTGTTCACTCTATGAACAAAATTTGCTCCGCGTCGCGGACAGGACACGGACTCCTCTATTTCAAAAATTTAATTTCATAATTTTTCTTAAGTTTAGCTGTCCTAAATCATTCCTAAACATCATGAGGTCTTTCAAACATAAATTATAATCCTTGCATCCATAATTCAATTCAAGGAATTTAGGATAAAGTCAAGACAAGTTAGAAGTCAAGTTTACAAGTTAAGAAGCAAGTCTTAAAGGTTTTTCAAGAGTCTTTATTAAACGTTTTAAGGCTCTAGTTTCAAGTTAAGCCAAGAGTATAGAGTTGAGTTCATTTTCTCAAGGGTTATTAGGGAACTATGTATTCCCAAAGAAGTTTCTAAATGTTTTTACATTTGAGTAAAAAGGAACTATGTTTCCAAAAGAGCCTTTGGGCTAGTTTTCAAGAAAAAGGAACACCGATTCCAAGTGAGCCTTTGGGCTAGATTTGAGCAATTATCTCAAACTAAAGAAAGATGTGTTTAAAACACTTATGAGCCAAAGTATATTTTGGGAGTAGTTTTAAGCACTGAATTGGGGACACGAGTTCATATTAACTCAATTCTCCATAAGAACCATGTAGCCAAACATGGAATTTAACGGGTCATACTTTTTACATGATCACGTAAGTTAAGCTAGTGGATCCACTAAGTTAAGTAAGGTCCTATATCACGACAAGGTATAGTATGGTCCTTGGGCAACGTGAGGTAAAACGTTGTATCATCACTAAGGCTCATAGTAGTGGTTGTCGGTTAAAGAATCTCCCACTAAACCTATATTACTTTTATAGAAGTAAAGTTGAGTTTGTTATTGCTTTATCTTTAACGAACTAAGTTGTTTACACTGTTTTACAAGCTTTATATATTGCATGTGTCTTATTGCTTTATATTGAGTTCGTTTATTCATCAGTTGAGCAGAGCCAAGGTAAGAGTTCCTTTGTATTCCTTTCAAGCTTAAGTTGTTGTTTAGCTTTCCAGCTCGCATACTCGTACATTCAATGTACTGATGCCAGTTGGCCTGCATCTTATGACGATGCAAACACAGGTACCCAAGATCAGCATCCGGCACGCCGTTGATCCAGCTGAGCACTCCAGAGTTATTGGTGAGCCTCCTTATTTTCCATAGGACTCTGTTCTTTTGTGTTCCTAGTTTTGCTTTATTAAGATGTTGCGGGGTCTGTCCCAACATCCATCCCAGTATTAAAGAGGCTTCATAGACAGTCAGTCAGTTAGTATTGAGTCTCTCATCTATATATATATTTAAATATTCTATTTTGAGACACGAGTTGCCTTTTGGCATGTTATTCATCAGTTAAGTTGTTTTATAGCCTTGCATTGCATTGAATTATTCTGTGGAGTTTGTTTTCCGCTGAGTTAAGAAAGCCAAGCCAAAGGTTCGATTGGGGCCAGCAATGGTCTTCGAGTGCCAGCCACGTCTAGGGTGTAGGCTCGGGGTGTGATATCATCATTGTCATACTTACCCTCTTTTAGTCTCATTATAAACTTATCTCATATGGACAAGAGAACTATCACCTTTAGTCATTCATATCTTGGAAGGGAACTATAGCAACAACCCAAGCTAAGTCTATACTATATAAGAGAACACTTCATAAGTAGCTTCAAGTTATACTTGTGCAATCTATGAATAGCATCTCATACTAATATCCACACTAAGTACCACTTTAGGCTATCATACATACTCACTAGTTGGGGACTAGTCCCTGTTTACTATTTTCCATTAGTCATTTAGGTACTTCTCTACTTAGTACAAAGCAAGCCAATACACATGAATGAATTCTACTTATCCATTTAGGGCTACCAAGGAATAGCACCCTACTAGACTATACCAAACTACCATGGAGAGCATACTATCATGCAAGTCCTAGCTATACAAGCTAAGGTACAATATTCCATCCTAGCTACCATGCAAGCTACCCTTAGGAGAGTGTGATTCCTCAATCCCAAGCTTCCATGAAATGGTCTTGGCCTAACCAAGTCATGCTACCATGAAGGCATTCTACAATGCAAGTTCAAGCTACCCTTCAGATAGTATAAGTCCTCAATCCTAGGCTACCATAACTACTATTAACCCAAGCTACCTTTAAAGCATCACACAATGCAAATTCAAGCTAATCTTAGGAGAGTATGGATCCTCAATCCAAAGCTACCAAGCTTTGTCTTGTCTTACCAAGTCAAGTTATTCATGAAGGAATACTATGAATTAACTTCAAGCTAGTCTAGTCTAACATGCAAGATTCATTTTAGGTGAATAAGTCTTCCAACCTAGAATCATTCTATGTGAGAGATCCTTTCATCTCCTATCATATTCGTGCATAATATCATATATAGAATTCTACGTTAGACATAGATATCATCATAACTCAAGTGATTATATCACTTCATACATTCTATCATTCATAAGGTAGGTTAGCTGAGTATAAGCCTTTCACCACAATTCTACCTATTCGACTTATATTCTCATATAGACTTTACTCTCTAAGACTCAACATAAATAATTCATCACATTGGCTTTACTCTGAAAACCCTAGTGATCAACATTCATGACTACAAGCCTTACTCTCAAAGCTATACTTCATACAATCATAATTATACCTAGATTTCAAGGTATTCTATTCATATTCTTCATTATTAGGTGATTCTAGTCATAGTTGATCATAAAGGTTCAAGTTCTAACATTACTAGTTATGATCCTTCATATTCAATAAAGTCTAGTTCAATTCATAATTATATGTTCCTAACCTTGAACAATTACTATACATGACATTGATTTGAGTAGATCCATTCTAATTCTTCAACTTCACCTTTCATGGCATAAACCCACACAATATCAAAATTATCAATTAGGCTAGGGTTAACAATAAAAATCACATAAATTCCATAATATCATAATTCAATGCTACTTCAGTCATAATTAGGTATTATCCACTAGAGTGGAATCATACCTAAACGCTACCCACCATGTAGGAAGAAACCCTAGCTAGAGTTCGGTTTTGACTTCACAATTGGGGGAAAACCTAGTTGGCTCTATGGGTGGAAGATTCCATAGATGATTAAGCTAACATATCTAAATTCAAAACCCTAACCAAGCTTGAAACAATGGAAGAAATATTCCCCTCTTCCTTCTCTTTTTCTTCTTCTTCTTCACTTCTAGACATAATTATTTGAGAGAATTTGGGTTCTTTGAAGAATGAATTAATTGACTTAGTTTAGGGGTCTATTAGGCTGATATAGGCGGTTTAATAACTAACTAACCGACCTCCCTTAACCCCTAACTAATTAGTAATTAACCCCTAAGTCCCCTAACTAAAACACTCAACTCAAAAACTGCCCTTACCTACGAAACCCCCACCCACTGACCGTGGGTGGGTTCACGGATCATGCTGCACACTCGTAGGTGCTCAACTGTGGCAAAATGTTGCAGGCCAACTCAGCCCTTGACCCACGAGCAAGATCTACGAAGCGTGGATGGACCTACGCTCTATAGGTGTCATCCGTAGCTCACTCAAAATTGCAGATTTAGGGACTGTTTTGCGGTACTCCTCAAGGACCCCTTTGATTGGTCCTTCGGGAGTCGTGCCTCGACATTTAACCCCTAAAACCTTCATTCTAAGTACGGGAATAATTTTTACGATTTTAACCCTCATTCCAAACTCTAAAACACTCATGCAAGACTGTAGAATTCTCTAGTTTAGTTCACTAGTTTCCGGGGCATTACAATATCTCCCCCTTGGGATCTTTCGTCCTCGAATGACGATTCTAAATACTTCTTAAGGTCACAACTCTAGACTAGCATCCCATCATGCATGTAGTACATCTAAATTCACACAACCAAGGAAGAAAACTTCAATTCCAAGCTAAACACATTCAATGCAACACAAGGGAGTAGGAACTACTTCTCCCAACCCAAAATTCATGAAGTTCTATATTTACTTATTTTCAAGGAGGAACTAACATCTCCTAGCTAAAACATGTTCATCACACACCCATGGAGCCTAAATGCAAATTACTCTCAAAAGTGTTTATTCAAGGAGGAATCTTTCAACTCTAAACTAAGGCATGCTTATTAACTCATCTCACGAAGTCTATATGCAACTCTACTCAAATGTACTACAACATGAGACAAAATAATGCATATCTGTCATTTCTAACAAGACCTAAGCATTTTCATGAACATGCATATTAGGAAATCATGGAAACACATAATCACACAATAACCCTACTAGATAGGCACAATATCTCCCCCTTGGGAGTAAGCCTACACAAACTCTTTTAAACATCATTCATTCTTAGGACAATTTCAAAGTCGAACAGAACAAGTCACAAAAGACAAGAAATACGGAAATTTACTAAAGCATAAAATACATACCGGAAGCGACATGAGGAGATCACTCTTGATCTTCTCTAGATTATATGGGAGAGCATAAAACTTATTCTTCTTTTGAGGCTCCACATCCCCACTACTAGATGCAACTTGCTTACCCTCTCTTCTTGTAGCCTTAGCCTTTGGGGAATCTTTCATCTTGTGGACACTCTCACCACAACTAAAGCAACCCTCTCTATCGGCTAAACACCTACCCTCATGTCTCTTACCACACCTAGCAAAGGGGGCCATATGGACTCATTACTTGTCCCTTGTGGCCTAAGGGTAGACACCCTCTCATCCTTATGCTTAAGAGCATTAGAAAAGCCTTGTCCGGAAAACTTTTGTCGATTCCTAGAACGACCATGCCCATCGGACCCATCATGAAAGGACTTATCATTATTCATCCTAGACCTTTTTTTCTCCCTATATTTTTCCTCTTCAATCTTATCGTCCTCCATTTGTTGAGCATACACCATAAGACGTGAGATATCCATATCATCATGGAGCATTGTCGTACGACATTCTTTTGCTACCACTTTGGACACACCCATCAAGTACTTACTTATCATATCCCTTGGACTTGCTACCATAGATGGAGCATACTTAGACAATATGGTGAATTTCAAGGAGTACTCTTTAACACTCATACTACCTTAATTAAGGTGGATGAATTCCTCCTTCTTTGCCTCCATCGACTCCCGGGGAAAGAACCTATCTAGAAATGCCATCTTAAACACTTCCCACTATAAGGGACCCACTTCTAATGGCCTAGCATCCTTCCATTGTTCATACCATATTTGGGGAACATCTTTCAAATGGTAAGCGGCTAGCTCCACTTTCTCTATCGAAGTTTCACCCATGATAGCAAGTGTCTTATAAGCCTCCTCTATGAACCCATTTGGATCCTCTTCCACCTTGGAGACACTAAACTCCGGAGGGTTCATCTTTAAAAACTCTCTCACTCTAGAAGCAGCCATCCCCCTTATTGGGTTTGCTAGAGCCACAACATCTCTATTGGCTTGCGCCCTCAAGGCTTGAGCCAACAATTCCATAGAAGCCCTAATCTCTGCAAGAGTGAAATTCTCAACTGGAGGGTCATTTGGAGCTTGAGGAGGATCTTGGTGTGGAACTTGGAGAGGAACCTCTTGCTCCTCATTGCCTTCCTCAGATCTCTCCTAGCATTTGCCCTTGTATAATACATACCTTGAAAAACCATAGGGCATGAATTAGAAGAAGGACTTACTAGAGCCAAACTCTATGGCACGACTTAGAGAATGAAGAAGTGAGATTTTCTAAGCATCCAATAGCCTCATATTCATAAATGTGGCGTGCTTCAAATTTATGAACAAGACTTTACTAGACTTGGTTTGAGACAATCCTAGAACCATTCTAAACCTTGTGCTCTGATTACCAAGTTTGTCACGACCCAGGGGTACACCCTAGATGTAACATGGCGTACTTGACCCCGAAAGGGTCTCATACAAGCCCTTAGCATATCATAACATAAGATAATAGAAATGTACGGAAAATTTAAAAACTTTTATCCATACAATCGAAGTAATTTTCATTAAAGCAAGCGGAAGTCTTTACTACACTTTGTCTCAAACCATCTAATACAACTTTAAAATAAAAATCTTGGGACATAGCCAATACACTAGTCTCAACATAAAAATAAAGGACATAAAGGAACTAGTGGATTTTGTCCGCGAAGCTATGAGGACTCACCAAGATCTTCAACTCCTTGCAACTTCTAGAAACTTATCTCCAAGAGTAGAACTCAATCTCCAAAACCTACATTTGATGAGAATGTAGGCAAAGTATGTGTTAGTACAAAATGTACTAAATATATTAGCTTGCATAATCATAAGAGCATAAGACAAGGGTTAGTCAATATAAGACATAATCCATAATCATATGAAATACTTCATGAAACATAAACTATAAGCATAAGAGACAATATCATAATAATAAACAAAGTCTCCAACATAAGCGTCATATAAGCCTTATTCAACTCTTAGCCATTCATATCATAAAATGACTATTCTCAAGTAACCTCAAGGCATACTTGTGCCATGCATGGATAGCATCCCATAATACCACCTAAGCTAAGCATCCCTATTTGTTCATCCTAATCATAGTCTACATGCATAGAAGAGTCTTAGGCTTTCATATCATAAGAGTACTATACTCCTAAGTAACCTCAAAGCACACTTGTGCAATGCATGAAAGGCATCCCATACTACCCTTCACACCAAGCATAACCCTGAAGACATCACAATCATACTTATCCTCTTTAGGTCTCATTCTAAGCTTATCTCATATGGACAAGGGAACTATCACCTTTAGTCAATCATTTCTTGGAAGTCAACTATAGCAACAACCCAAGCTACGTCTATACTATATAAGAGAACACTTCATTAGTAGCTTCAAGTTATACTTATGCAATGTATGAATAGTATCCCATACTACTATCCACACTAAGTACGACTTTAGGCTATTATACATACTCACTAGTTGTGAACTAGTCCCTCTTTACTATTTGATATTAGTCATTTAGGTACTTCTCTACTTAGTACAAGGCAAGTCAATACATATGAATGAGTTCTATTTATCAATTCAACGCTACCAGGGAATATTACCCTACTAGGCTTACAAAACAACCATATAGAGCATACTATCATGCAAGTCAAGCTATAAAAGGAAATGTACCATATTCGATCCAAGCTACCATGAAAACACTTTATGATGCTAGTTCAAGCTACCCTTAGGAGAGTGTGATTCCTCAATCCCAAGCCTCCATGAAATTGTCTTTGCCTAACCAAGTCATTTTACCATTAAGGCATTCTACAATGCAAGTTCACGCTACCCTTAGGAGAGTATAAGTCCTCCATCCGAGGCTACCATGACTACTACTAACTCAAGCTACCATTAAAGCATCACACAATGCTAATGCAAGCTAATCTTAGGAGAGTATGGATCCTCAATCCTAAGCTACCAAGCTTTGTCTTGTCTTAGCAAGTCAAGCTATTCATTAAGGAATACTATGACTCAACTTCAATCTAGTCTAGTCTAATATGCATGATTCATTTTAGGTGAATAAGTCTTCCAACCTAGAATCATTCTATGTGAGAGATCCTTTCATCTCCTAGCATATTCATGCATAATATTATATCTAGAATTCTACATTAGACATGGATATCATCATAACTTAAGTGATTCTATCACTTTAATCATTCAATCATTCATAAGGTAGGTTAGGTGAGTATAATCCTTTCACCACAATTCTACCTATTAGACTTCTATTCTGATATAGACTTTACTCTCCAAACCTCAACATACATAATTCATGGCATTGGCTTTACTCTCAAAACCCTAGTGATCAACATTTATGACTACAAGCCTTAATCTCAAAGCTATACTTCATACAATCATTATTATACCTAGATTTCAAGGTATTACGTTTATTTTCTTCATTATTAGGTGATTCTAGTCATAATTGATCATAAAGGCTCAAGTTCAACATTACTAGTTATGATCCTTCATATTCAATAAAGTCTAGTTCAATTCATAATTATATGTTCCTAACCTTTAACAATTACTACACATGACATTAATTTGAGAAGATTTATTCGAATTCTTCAACTTCACCTTTCATGGCATAAACCCACACATTATCAAATTCATCAATTCGGCTAGGGTTTACCATATAAATCACATAAAGTCATCATAATATCATAATTCAATGCTAATTCATTCATAATTAGGTATTATCCACTAGATTGGAATCATACCTAAACACTACCCACAATGTAGAAAGATACCCTAGCTAGAGTTGGGTTTTGACTTCACAATTGGAGGAACACCTAGGGGTCTCAATGGGTGGAAGAACCCATAGATGATTAATCTAACATAACTCATTTCAAAGCCCTAACTAAGCTTGAAACAATGGAGGAAAATCTACCCCTTTTCCTTCTCATTTTATTCTTCTTCTTCACTTCTTGAGAGAGAATTATTTTGAGGGAATTTCGGTTCTTTGAAGAATGAATTAATTTACTTAGTTTGTGGGTCTATTAGTCTTATATAGGTGGTTTAATAACTAACTAACCACCCTCCCTTAACCCCTAACTAATTACTAATTAACCCCTAAGTCCCCTAACTAAAACACTTAACTCAAAAACTGCCCTTACCTACGAAACCCCCACCCATGGACCATGGGTGGGTTCACAGATCATGCTGCACACTCGTAAGTGCTGGACTGCGGCTAAATGTTGCAGGACAACTCAGGCCTTGACCCACGAGCAAGAGCTACAGAGTGTGGGTGGACCTACGCCCCATAGGTGCCATCGTAGTTCACTCAAAATTGCAGATTTAGGGACTGTTTTAGGGACTCCTCAAGGACCCCTTTGGTTGGTTCTTGGGGAGTCGTTCCTTGACGTTCAACCCCTACAACCTTCATTCTAAGTTCGGGAATCATTTTTACGATTTTAACCCTCATACCAAAATCTAAAACTCAAATGCAAGACTCTGGAACTCTCTAGTTTAGTTCACTAGTATCTGGGGCATTATATGATCATACTTGAAGCAACCAGTGGAGCCATCACGACCCACCCCTGAGTGGCTCCTACCATACTTAGCATATGCAGGAGGCTTACTACCCCCTTTTTCCACACTACATTGAGAATGTGAAGGTGTAGCTCTGAAATTCTGGGAATTCTGATTCTGGAACTCACCATTGTTTCTTGGTGCAGGTGCACTAACAGATGATGGAGCATGTCCCTTTTGTTTCTGTTGTAAGGAAAACTGGTTCGCATTACCCTTTTGCTGCCCAGACTCATTCCCTGATGTCTTAGCCCAATTATTCTTAAACTTTTCTCTATCCCTCAGCTTTTCTCCTTAACTTGTTGCACACGAATCATTAGCCTTTCTATGTCCATATACCCTATCAATATACTTGCCTTGCCTTCCTTTCTTGACAAACGAGACAACCCAACAACGAATAAACTCATCCTGCTCATCATGTCAACATCATCTTTGGAGCATAGTGGGAAAATTGTGTGAACTTCAGACTATACTCATGAACACTCATTAACTCCTGCTTAAGGGTGAGAAACTCTGTTATCTTTTCCTCTTGCAACTCACGGGGAAAGAAACACCCCATAAAAGCACTCTCAAACACAACCCAACTCACTATCGACGCATCCTCAGCCTATTCTTTTCCCATTCGTCGAACCATATCCTAGAAACTCTCACGACCTAGGGGTACACCATAGATGTAATATGGCACATAGAACCTCGAAGGACTAAATATAAGACACTTAGCATATCATAACATAAGATAACAGAAAAGTGCGGAAATTTAAAACATTTTTCATAACAATCGAAGTCTCTTAAAACGAAACGGAGGTCTTTAACATTTTCTCAAACCATATAAACAAATTTGAATAACACTTGGGACCAGCCCATACAATAGTTCTAAACATAAAGAAAGATATAAAGGAAAAGTGATCAAATCCTCATCGCTATGAGGACTCACCAAGTCTTCAACTCCTTGCTTTTACTAAGAACCTAACCACGAGAATGGAACTCAATATCACAGGACCATACATTTTATAAGAATGTAGGCAAGAGTATGCATTAGTACAAAATGTACTAAATATGATAGCTAGAATAACATCATAAGAGCATAACATAAGGGTTAGTAAACATAAGACATGTACCACAATCATAAGAGATATCAACATAAGGCATAGGCTATAGACATAAGAATTACATCATGTTCATAAGCATAGTAAATCCTTAGATCTTCATACCATAAGAGAACTACTTCTTAAGTAACCTCAAAGAATACTTGTGCAATGCATGGATGAGACCCCATAATCCCACCCACACTAAGTACCGCTTTTAGGTCATCATAATCATACTTACCATCTTTGGATCTCATCCTTAGCTTGATTCTCATAGACAAGGGATTTTCACCTTTAGTCCAACATATCATGGAAGGCAACTATTGCAACAATCCAAGTGAAGCATACAACATATAAGAGAACACTTCATAAGTAGCTTCAAGTCATACTTGTGCAATGCATGTATAAGACCTCATAATCCTACCCATACTAAGTACCACTTTAGTCTATCATACTAAAATTATTACTATTTATCATTTCTAGACTACCAAGGAATAGCACCCTATTAGGCTAAACCAAGCTACCAAGGAATAGTCACCATATTGCGCCAGACCAAGCTACTAAGGAATAGTCACCATATTGGGCTAGGCCAAGCTACCATGGAAGGCATACTATTATACAAGTCCAAGCTATACAAGGAAGGGTACTATTGCTTCATCCTAGATACCAATGAAATGGTTTGGCCTAACCAAGTCATGCTACCATGCAAGTATTTTATGATGCTTGTGCAAGCTACTCTTAGGAAGAGTATGATTTCTCAATCCAAGGCTACTATGAGATCTTTTACTCAAGCTACAATGAAATTGTTTAATATTACCAAGTCAAGCTATACATGAAGGGATTTCATAACACAACTTCAAGCTCACATGACTAAGCATGCTTTGATTCATTTTAGGTGAGCAAGTCTTTCAACCTAGAATCATTCTATGTGAGAGAACCTTTCCTCGCCTATAATATTCATGCATAGGTGTGTGTAAGAATAGTCTTTCAACAACACCACAACTACATCATAATCATAGACACTTCACTCTCAAAGTGTTCCTTAGGCATATACATAGGTTCTATAAGAACATGCATAATCTCATACTTTACCTCCTTGAGGTGTCTAAACTTTTCTTTAATCATCATATCTAGAATTATAACGTTAGACATGGATATCATCATAACTAAAGTGATTATATCACTTCATACATCCAAATATCATAAGGTAGATTAGGTGGGTAAAGTCCTTCCATAACAATTATATCTAGTAGTCTACAATTACCATATAAGCTTCACTCTTAAAGCCTTAACATACATAATTCGTCATATTGGCTTTACTTTCAAAACCCTAGTAATAAACATTCATGACTACAAGTCTTACTCTCACAGCTATACTTCTTACAATAATCATACATACCTAGATCACAAGGTATTCAAGTCATATGCGTTATTCTTAATCAATTATAGTCATATATTATCATACAGGTTCACTCTCAAGCATTACTAGTCATGATCCATCACATATAAATTATTCAAATTCAACTCATGTCTACATGTTTTTACTCTTGAACAATTACTATACATATCACCAATTCTAGAAGATCATCTATGAATCCTCAATTTCCCTTCACAAGGCATAAACCCAAACTACTTCAATTTCATCAATTAGACTAGGGTTAACCATGGAAAACATGTAATATCATCTAAACAACATGATTCACTACTAATTCAATCATAAACAATCAATATTCACTCAATTGGATCCATATTCAACTCAACCCACAATATTGGAAGGAACCCTAACTTGAATTGGGGATTGAATCTTCACAATTGTGGAATAACTTGGGGACTCAATGAAAGGAAGAATCCATGGATGAATAAGCAATCATACCTTGATTATAAAGCCTTACAAAGCTTGTAACAATGAATATTGACTTGACCTAGCTTGATTCTTTTGTTCTTCTTCTTCTTCACTTTCTAGAGAGAGAATTTCTTTGAGAGAATTGGGTTCTTTTTTGGGAGTTGAAATACTTACTAGGATCTATGAATTTAGGGGTCCAAAAGCTTTATATAGGTGGTCTAGGTAAGGTTAAAATGACACCACTTAACCCCTTATTATTTCTAGAAATTTCCATTAATCCATCACTTAACCGCCTAAGTCAATATTTTGCCTCACCCACGAGACCACGCCCACAGGCCGTGAGTGAACCCACGGGGCGTGTTGGTCAATCGTGGGTGGTGGTCTGAGGAAGTGTCTTTGGACCCTGACCCACGAAGCCATCCACATGGCGTGGACCCCCGAACGGGGCGTGGGTCCCTTCGTCGGTGCACTGCCTTGGGCAACCTTCTTGTGCAGTTTGCTAGGGCCCTCCTCAAGGACCCTTGGTTGGTCCATGGGGAGTCGTACCTTGACATTCTAGCCCGAAACTCTTCATTCTAAGTACAGGAAGATAAATTCATGAATCTAACCCTCACGACAAGCTCTAGTTTAGCCTACTAGTTTCTAGGGTGTTACAATATCTCCCCCTTGGGAACATTCATCCTTGAATGACAATTCTAAACACGTCTTAAAGGAAATGACTATAGACTAGCAGCCCATTATGCATGCAACACATCTAAATGCACACAACCAAGGAGGAAAACTTCAAATCCAAGCTAAACATACTCAATGTGACACAAAGTAGTAGGAACTACATCTAACAACCCAAAATGCATGAAATTCTACATCTCCTCATATTCAAGGAGGAACTACCATCTCCAAGCTAAAAGAATGCTCAACACACCCTTATGGAGCCTATATGCAATATATACTCATAACATTCTTCCAAGGAGGAATCTCTTAACTCCAAGCTAGGACATGTTCATCTATTCATCTCATGAAGTTCTATAGGCAACTTATACTCAATGCACAACACGAGGAAAACAATTATGCAAACTCATTTTCTTTCTAAACACAAGTTTTCATGAACATGCATAACATAAGAAAATCATTGAAACATCTAAAACACGCACGGCTTCACATAAAGGAAAAATCATGAGGAACTCATCATCTTAATGCTAAAGTAGGAACACAAGGAAAAGGGATCAGGATATCGGGACTTATTATTGGCCCTTGGCATCCCAAGTAGCACCCTCACCAAAAACCATCACTCAAAGAATGCTCCTTAACACTTTCATGGAAGTAACTTCCTAACTCTTCTATTTCTTAACTTGCCGGTCCAAGATCCCAACTATTATTTCTAAATTAGAAAAATTCTCACTAACTCCCAACTCGTCTTAAGGAATTTATGAATGTCGGATCTCTAACACATTTTTATATCCTAGAGACAGAGAAAATTGGATACACCGATGCCACTCATTAAGCAACTCTAGTTCACAAGCAACCTTACCAACACCATTCAAGATTTCATAGGAGCATACAAAACTGGGACTAAACCTCCCAAACTCACTACACTTCTCAAGGTGAGAAATTTAAGCCAACCTAAATCATGAATATCAAGAACACTCAACGACCTTGCTATCTAAGCACATCATCTCCCCCTTGGGAGTAAGCCTATACAGACTCTTCTAAGCCTCATTTCTTTCAATTCTAGGCTCGGAGCAAGTTATCACTAAAATTTCACACTCTTCACACAAGAGGATTCTAAACTAGGGTGAATTAAACTACTACTCTTTAGACAAGTCTACTCACCCAACGCATCTAGGCATTACTTAAACACCCTATTCCTCAAGTCTACACCAACATACTTAAAACTCAAAAATGGCCAAGTAGGGTTCTTCTATCAACAACATATAACAATAATGCAACCAATCCATCCTAAGGATGTCATCTAATTATAGCATATCAAGTCATATCTAGTCACATAGCCGTAATTTGTATCGCAACCAATATTTTCTCCGTCGATCCTTGTAGCATGAGCCCTTTGAGTGGTCATATTCTCAAGACCATCGGACAAAGAGTAGGAGGGAGATTTTATAGAGTTAAACTCTATGGAACGGCTTAGAAAATGAAGTTGTGAGATTTCCTAAACATCTAATAGCCTCTTATTCATAAATGTGGCACGTTTCACATTTATTAACTAGACTCTACTAGACGTGGTTTGAGACATCCTAGAACAATTCTAAATTGTGTGCTCCGATTACCAAGTTTGTCACGACCCAAGGGTACACCCTAGATGTAACATGGCACATAGAACCCCGAATGACTCAATGTAAGCCACTTAGCATATCATAACATAAGATAATAGAAAAGTGTGGAAATTTAAAACATTTTTCATTACAATCGAAGTGCGATAAAATGAAGCGAAAGTCTTTAACATTGTCTTTAACCATCTAAACAACTTTGAATAACTCTTGGGACCAACCCATAGAATAGTTCTAAACTTAAAAGAAAGACATAAAGGAGAGGTAATCAAATCCTTGATGCAATGAGGACTAACCAAGTCTTCAACTCCTTTCTTTTACTACAAACCTAACCATGAGAATATAACTCAATATAGCCGGACCATACATTTCATAAGAATTTAGGCAAGAGTATGTGTTAGTACAAAATGTACTAAATATGATAGCTAGCATAGCATAAAATTTAGTCAACATAAGATACATATACCACAATCATAAGAGATATGAACATAAGGCATAGGCGATAGACATAAGAATTACATCATGTTCATAAGCATAGTAAAAACTTAGATCTTCATTCCATAAGAGAACTACTTCTCAAGTAACCTCAAAGCATACTTGTGCAATGCATAGATAAGACCCCATAATCCCACTCACACTAAGTACCACTTTTAGGTCATCATAATCATACTTACCATCTTTGGATCTCATCCTTAGCTTAATTCTCAAAGACAAGGAAACCTTCACCTTTACTCCAACATATCATGGAAGGCAACTATGGCAACAATCCAAGATAAGCACAACATATAAGAGAACACTTCATAAATAGCTTCAAGTAATACTTATGCAATGCATGGATAAGACACCATAATCCTACCCATACTAAGTACCACTTTAGGCTATCATACTTAAATGATTACTAATTATCATTTCTAGACAACCAAGGAATAGCACCCTATTAGGCTAGACCAAGCTACCAAGGAATAGTCACCATAATAGGCTATACCAAGCTACCAAGGAATAGTCACCATATTGGGATAGACCAACTTACATAGGAATAGTCACCAAATTCAGCTTGTCCAAGCTATATAGGAATAGTCAATATATTGGGATAGACCAAGCTACCATGGAAACATACTATTATGCAAGTGTAAACCATACAAGAAAGGGTACTATTGCTCCATCCTAGCTAACAATGAAATGGTTTGGCCTAACCAGGTTATGTTACCATGCAAGCATTCTATGATGCTAGTACAAGCTACTTTTAAGAAGAGTATGATTACTCAATCCAAGGCTACCATGACATCTCCTACTCAAGCCACCATGAAATGGTCCTATATTACCCAGTCAAGCTATACATGAAGGGATTTCATAACACAATTTCAAGCTATCACGACTAAACATGCTTTGATTCATTTCAGGTGAGCAAGGCTTTCAACCTAGAATCATTCTATGTGAGAGAATCTTTCATCTCCTATCATATTAATGCATAGGTGTGTGTGAGAATATCCTTTAACAACACCACAACTACATCATAATCATAGACACTTCACTCTCAAAGTGTTTTGTAAGCATATACATAGGTTCTATAAGAACATGCAGAATTTCATACTTTACCTCCTGGAGGTTTTTAAACTTTTCTTTAATCATCATATCTACAATTCTAACGTTAGACATGGATATCATCATAACTCTCAAGTGATTCTATCACTTCATACATTCAAACATGCATAAGGTAGATTAGGTGGGTAAAGTCCTTCCACAACAATTCTATCTAGTAGTCTACCATTATCATATAAGCTTCACTCTTAAAGCCTTAACATACATAATTCATCATATTAGCTTTACTTTCAAAACCCTAGTAATCAACATTAATTACTACATGCCTTAATCTAAAAGTTTTACTTCATACAATCATCATACATACCTAGATCACAAGGCATCTAGTCACATGCTTCATTCTTAAGCAATTCTAGTAATATATCATCATAAAGGTTCAATCTCAAGCCTTACTAGTCATGATTCATCACATATACATTATTCTAATTAAATTCATGTCTACATTCTTTTATTCTTGAAAAATTAATATACATATCACCAATTCTAAAATACCATCTATGAATCCTCAATTTCCCTTCATAAGACATAAACCCACATTACTTCATTTTCATCAATTAGACTAGGGTTAACCATGGATAACATGTAATATCATCATCAAAACATGATTCACTAATAAATAAATCATAGAAAATCAATATCCACTCAATTGGATCCATATTCAACTTAACCCACAATATTGGAAGGAACCCTAACTTGAATTGGGGATTTCATCCTCACAATTGTGGAATAACTAGGGCATACCTTGATTATAAAGCCTTACAAAGCTTGCAACAATGGAGTCTTGACTTGACCTAGCTTGATTCTCTTCTTCTTCTTCTTATTCACTTTCTAGAGAGAGAATTTCTTGGATAGAATTGGGTTCTTTTTGGTGAGATGAATTAATGACTAGGATCAATGAATTTAGGGGTCTAAAAAATTTATATAGGTGGTCTAAGTAAGATTAAAACTACACCACTTTAACCCCTAATTAATTCTGGAAAGTTCCATTAATCCATCACTTAACCACCTAAGTCAACATTCGGCCTCACCCATAAGACCAAGCCCACGGGCCATGAGTCGACCCACGGGGTGTGCTGGTCAATTGTGGGTGGTGGTCTTAGTAAGTGTCTTTGGGACACTGACCCACGAAGCCATCCACATGGTGTGGACCCCCGTTCGGGGCATGGGTCCCTTCGTGGGTGCACTACCTTTGGTAGCTTTCTTAGGTAGTTTGCTAGAATCCTCCTCAAGGACCCTTGGTTTGTCCTTGGGGAGTCGTACCTTGATGTTCTATCCTGAAATCCTTCATTCTAAGTATGGGAAGCTAAATTCACGACTCTAACCCTCACAACAAGCTCTAGTTTAGCCTACTAGTTTCTGGGGTGTAACAAGATCACTCTTTAGTTGATATGCAACTAGTTCCACTCGTTCAGCATCAGCAATATCCATGATCACAAAAACCTTCTGAAGCTCCTCAACAAAGTTTTCCGGGTCCTCAATGACACTTGAACCTGTGAAGCTTGGAGGATTCATCCTTAAGAACTCACGGACTCTAGAAGTATGAGCCACTTCCCGTTGATTCTCTCTTTGTTTCCCAGCTTGGTTGGTCACAATTTGGCTCAACATCCAGATGGCCTCATAGAACTCAGCATTAATGACCTCTCCTTGGTTGCACTTCTGGTGCATTAGGTACCCTTTGTTCCTGTTATTCAACATTCCTTCTAGCCGGACAACCTCTGACAGCTCTTCGTGTAGGCATGATCTGAAAGACACGTGCAAGCATGATTTAGAAAGAGACTTTTATGGAGATACACTATATCACACAAAATAAGTATGAAAGAAGTGACATAGTTCATATGTATCGCAACCTCCTAATTATAGTTGTGGTGCGCTTCACACCGATAAATAGAACTCTAAAGACACGACTTCATAGACTCCGTAGGACTCTTGAACTATGTGCCTTGATACCAAGTTTGTCACATACTGAGCCTACACCCTGGGCAGGACTGGCACTCGAGAACCATTGTTGTCCCCAAGCGAACCCTTGGCATGGCTTAAATCTTAGCGGAAGACTTTACTCAACATAAATGTACATTAAAAAGTAAACTGAAAACTCAAAGATAATTAGGAATGTATCATAATTAAACATTCGTTGGTCAAAATGGCAACTCAAGTCTCAAGCATAACTGTAATGTAAGGACTCGAGAACTTACATCAACTAACTGTCTATGAAGCCTCTAACAACTGAGATGGACATAGAGACAAGACCCATGAAATCCTAATGAACTAACTATAAAGTAGTAAAAAGGGGTCCTCCAAAAGCAAGGAGGCTCACCAACAACTCTGAAGCTCAACTAGAATCAACGAAGCGTTGGATGTTGATCATGCTTACCTATATCTGCATCATAACAATGATGCAGGTCAAATGGCATCAGTACATTGAATGTACAGGCATGCGAGGGGAATTCTAAAACAAGACATAAGCTTGAAAGGAACTGAAAGAACATACGTGGGCTCAACTCAACTTAACTCATTTCAATATAAAGCAATAATATAAATGCAACATAAAGAAAAGCTTTTAAACATGGATAACAACTTTGTGTATTTATAAATACAATAGTAACTCTGCAAAGATACAATATAAACTCTGGAATGTATATAAAAATACAATTTACTTCTGTGTATATAAGAATACAAAATACTTCTGTGGAAATTTCTCTAACCGATAACCATCACTTAAGAGCTATGTGATGATACATCATTTTACCTCACGCTGCCAGGGCCGTCCTATACCTTTCCAAGGGCATAGAACCTAACTCACTAAGTGGATCCACTAGTCTATGCTAAAAGTTACTAAGGAATCATCTAAAAAGTATGACAATTATTAAACCCATGATGGCTACATGGTTTATGAGTCTAGGAGTTGTGTGAACTCTCCCCCATATCGGTGCTCAATACTACTCCCAAAAGATACTAGCTATTATGTATAGAAACATAACTTCTTTATGTGGTTTAAGATAATTGCTCAAAACTTAGCTCAAAGGCTCTCTTGGAAATCAAAGTTTCCTCTCTTGCTTAATTGTTAAAGCATTTGTTCTTTACTGCAAACTAGCTCATAGGCTCTACTAGAAATTGGTGTTTCCTTTCTTTTTAAAATGTGAAAACATTTACTCTTTGGGAATACATAGTCCCGATATACTTTTTATGAAGAAATGAACTTGAATCTTTACTCTTTACTCAACTCAAAACTAAGTTAAAACATTTGTAAAAGACTTTTGAAAGACTCTATGAACTTCTCTTGACTTGACTCTTAACTTTCCTTGAATTGAATTATGGATTCAAGGCTCATGATCTCACGTTATGGATGATTTCATGTTGTTTAGATGTACCTTAGAGTGTAGAAATAAACTAGAAAATATAGGTAGGGTTCAAGGGAACTAAAATGGAAAGAAGTGGGAAATGGTGGAAGACTTGGCGTCCCTGGCGCTCCGAGTGGCACAGGGCGCCAGACCCAAAACTTCAGAGCATGGATTGGGGCGCACTAGCTGGCGCGGTGCCCTAGAGCCCAAACTAAAGACCCCAAAGGGGGGAGCTCTGGCTGGCGCGGCGCCCTAGACTCCTGCCTAGAAATCACCAAATTTTCTTGCTCATTTTTCAACTCTAATCCCTCTAGATTCAATTGGTTCTTTCCCAAAACACTTAGATTTGAATACATAATCACAATATCCAAGAATCTACACAAAACGAAATCTAGTTTCATGAATTAAAATAAAGAACTCCTCAACAACTTCAACAATCAAGAACCTAACAGAAACTTCAACAAAATCCATCAAGAACTCAATTTCTATACTTGCAAAACATAATTTTTGCTCAATAAAAGCATGATTGGCGTGTGGGTGAATGAACCCAACGTTATGTGATCTCACTTACCTCGTAGGGATCAACCCTTGGCAAAATCCACAAGCAAATCTTCAAGAACGCGACGATTCTAAGCTTTTTCTCCTCTTTTCTCCTCTTCTTTTCTCTTCTGTCAAAACCCTAACTTATTTTTATGAAGCGTAAAATGAATCCAATTAGTTTAGACCCCAACTTAATTACCAAAAATGAATTTAATTAATTGGGTAGCGAAAATACCATAATACCCTTCTAAAATCTAATTTTGGCTTTCCTTATCTAGACAGCCCAACTTCAAATGGACATATCTCCCACATATGAACTCAAAATTGAGCAATCGGTGGCATTGGAAAGATAATTCAAAGATCTCTCCTACGGTATCTTGTAGCACACCTAACTCATCCTGAGCTAGGATTTACAGTCGTTTGAAGTTGACGCAAAAATCTTACTAAGCTTAACTTTGTCAAACATTCCAAATTTGATTATTTGCAAAAATGACTTCTTTCTAATTCTAAGTATTTCTAGTAGTGGGGTGTTACATCAATTTCTTATATTATACGGTGGGTATTGGGTTGACCGATGATGACTACCAATACATTTGGTTGTACTGATACTACTCTTTCTATGCCTTTTTGGCAAAGTCATTGTTGCAGGGTCACTGATGTTTCATAGGTGAAGACAAAGATAATCTCCAGCAGCTTCTACTCTTCCTTCCGCATGGTGGGAGCTACATCATTTACAGTTTTGTTATACCCTGTACTCTTAGTGGCTGTTGTACATGTTTAGAATAGATCCTTGGGGAAGTTAATTACTTTACAACTTAACTTTGAGTCGTTAAAACTCTTATTTTATAACACATTACATGAATTTCTTTGGTTCTTCAGTTTTTTTAATCTTCTGCATGTCTTAAATGGTTTTGGAAATTGAGGGTTCTCCTACTTAGGTGTTAGATTAGGTGCCCGCACGGCCCAATGGGTTGGGTCGTGGCATCACCTCTATCCAATTCCTCTTTGATCTGCCTCTACATCTCCTTAAAGCATTCATATATAGTCAGCCTCTCATACCTTCGCACTAGGATATCCGGGCATCCCCTATTCACATGCCCGAACTATCTAAATCTCGTTTCTTGCATCATGTACTCCACCAAAGTCACTCCAACATTGTCCCGAAGATCCTCATTTTCAATCATATATCTCCTAATATACACACACATGCATCCCAACATCCTTCTTTTTGCAACTTCAAACTTCTCAGTGTGAGAGCTCTTAACTAGAAAACTCTCCGCCCTATACAACATAGTTAGTTTAAATATTGCTTTGTAAACTTGCCTTCAAGCTTTGGTAGCACCTTCTTATCACAGAAGATTCTGGATTCAGGCCTCCATTTCATCCACATATGCCAATTTGATAATTATACCAAATTGGGAGATTTTAAAACTCATTCTCAAATTAGGACATTAATAGATTGCATATGTAAACGGTAAAAATAATCAAACGCTGCAATTTCTGAAGAAAAAAAAATTACCTGAAGAATTTAACTAATTTTTTTTAAATCTATATAAATTGTGTTCTATTAAATCTTTAACTTAGGTTAGATTATATCTTGACTCATTTATTGTCTTGATTCATTAATTATGCCCTCGTTTAAATTTTAGTCAACCTGTCAATTGTCACCCTACCTAATATGTTTGTTTATATATATATATAACTTAGCTTTCATTTTTCATCTCTTCATTTGCTTTTCTACACACTTATTTATTGAAATAGCCCTACCCCCAACCCCTTTTTTTAAAACAATTCTCCAATTATGAAATCCCAAAAAATAACATCAAACAAAAAATCTGCTAGATTGTATCCTGTTGGTGTTCAGAAGCGAAAAAGTGGTAATTTGGTGTTGAAATTAGACACCCAATCGAAAAGAAAAATCTTTGGCTGGGTACTTTTACCACTGTTGATGAAGCTTATGCAAGATACAAGTCTAAGAAGCTTGAATTTGAAGAACTGATCATAGCTAAAAATAAAAGTAAAAAAGGATCAGATTTCTAAAAAAATTGGCAAAAAAACTTGTTCGGGTGATGGATCTAAACAAAAGTCATTAATGGGTGTTACTGGAAATTCAAATCCATCAAATGGAGTTGAGAAAAATATCAAAGAAGAAATTGGTAATGAAACAGATGAAGAACTATTTAAGGGGACCTGGGTCAATATTTCAGAGGGCAACGAAGTGAAAATTTCATATAAGTTAGGGGTTCCAGTTGTTGATAAGTATGGACATTTGGTTGGTGAATTTAGTGCAATGGACGATCTTAGCATATATAAGTAATTTTATGGTCTAAAACAAGAGGGAAAAGGGGTCTAGAATAGCAATTTTAAAACTATTGGGAATACAAAGTTTAATGTTATAAACTTTCAGGGGTTTAGGTCTTTGTGATTAGATTTTCGACATACAAATTTTAATTTTATAAACTGTCAGGGGTTTAGGTCTTTGTGATTAGATTTTCGATATAATCTATGTTGTTATGTTACAATAACTGTTAAATCAATGATTTACTTTTTAATGAATGAAATTAAATTTCTTTTTCTAAAAAAAATTAGTATGGTGATAGTCAAATGAAATTTTGTTTCTCCATTATTATTTTTATATATTGTCTTGTTGTTTTGGTGAATAGAATGTCTTTGATTCTAAGATATTTTTGTTATCATATTCTAAAAATATTTTGGGAACCCTAATCCACAAGATTACCTTCTTTATTTTTTATTTTATCATTTTCACTTGCAAAATATTGCTTTGAAATATTTTTCTTGAAGTAATAAATTTATCAAAAATATTGCTTTTCTACTCTCTTCTTTATCGAAATACCACCCACCCACTATAACGACCCAAACCGTCGTTATTTAGGAGAAACAAAACTTTGGAAAAATGTTGGGGCCATTGTTCCACCAGGGCGGGCCAGAAGCCTCTAAGGCGGCAGCGCCACATCGGGGTAAGTAGCCGCCAGAGCGGGTTAGGAGAGGCATAATGTAATAACGCAAAGTCTTATTTTCTCCTTCTTTCGAAAACACTTAAATTAGACGTAAATCACCCAGAAATCCTACAAAAGCTGCTCTAGGCTAGGGAAAGAAGGAGGAAGATAATTCTAGCGTAAGGAGATCGATGACTTGTGGATTCTTGGCCAATCTCACCATCTTGTCACCCAGAAACCCTAATTGGAGCTACAATTCTCTGTAGCAGCTTGGTGCCCAAGTAGGCTAGATTTATTTGATTGAGTAGTTTCAAATTCGTTATTCACTATGTAGTATGTTGAAATTGACGGTAGAATTCATGCTTACGCTTTTTATGCACCGAACCAGGGTTGATTATGTGTATATCCTTAAGTGGTACATTAGACATATATTGTAGGAGGATGCCCTAGTTTGTGGAATAAGGTTGAGGTGATGGTTGTGATTTCATGTTGTGTGATATATGTTTGTTCTTGCTTCATTATGATACATAGATGTATGCGAATGTTAAATTATTGATCACCCTAATTGTAAATTAAAATAGACGGATAATTGAATTCCATGAATCATGACTTGATTGTATGATTATGAGAATATACTTATGATTGTTATTGTGGCGTGTTGAATGGATCGGATGTTGCGTTCCGACACACTAACTGGGATCGGTTGCCACGTACTAGCAAAAACATTGGAACAAGTGTCACGATCCGACACAGTAACTTGGAACAGGTACCACATACTGGTACGCTAACAGTTTGGGTATGGGTTCCATGAGAGGGCCATTGACTTGTATTATCCGTGTAATTGCTTGTATTATTGATACTGTGGAATCGGGCATGTTTCCTGAAATGATTGGTGGATTGTACATTCTATTCTAATAGGTAGGGGGTTACGATGTTGTAAGTTAATTGGAGATATCTGGTTGTGTAATAAAATGTGAATGGTAGAGTCTCAATTCGATTGTAGTATGGTAAGGGGGAACTAAGGGTCCCGGTGCTATCCTTATTATTTAGAATGAGGTCACGGGTATTATTGTTGAGGTTAGGGGATGGTAATATAAATGAATAG
Organism: Solanum stenotomum; assembly: GCF_019186545.1. Classification (NCBI taxonomy): domain Eukaryota; kingdom Viridiplantae; phylum Streptophyta; class Magnoliopsida; order Solanales; family Solanaceae; genus Solanum; species Solanum stenotomum. Next base: position 36,478,034 of record NC_064288.1, read on the forward strand.
TAAGCCTCGATAGGCGTAATGTGGGGTCATAAGTTTAGTAGAAATGAGGAAAACGTAAGGGAGTATCGTGAGTGGTTGGCCGGGTTGGTAGAGGGGTATGAGGAACTTCCATAGGGGATTGATTGATTGATTGATTGGGTGTTACCACGAACGAAGTAAGTAAAGGGTTAGAGGCAAGTGAACTAGTTTGATATTAATATTCAAAAAAGGTAAGGATAGTCAAAATAGAAGGGTGGAGGAGCGATTAGTCTTATTGCATGTTTCGCCAGTTGATTTCTTATATTATGCGGTGGGTATTTAGGTTGACCGATGATGCCTACCAGTACGTGTGATTGTACTGATACTGCTCTTGCTATGCCTTTTTGGCATAGTCTGGTTGCAGGATTAGTGATGTTTCATAGGTGAAGGCAAAGGAAATCTCCAGCATCTTCTATCTTTCCTTCCGCATGTTGGAAGTTGTGTCTTTTCGTTATCATGTTTTACGTTGTACTCTTAGTAGCACTTGTACCTGTTTAGACTAGATCCATGGGGTGTTAGTTACTTTACAAGTCTTAACCTTGAGTCGTTTTAAACTCTTGTTTTTATAACAACATTATATGAACTTCCTTGTCTCGGCAATTTTCTTAATTTTCCGCATGATTTTAACTATTGGGAATCGAGGGTTCTCCTATCTAGGTGTTAGAGTAGGTGCCCACATGGTCCGGTGGGTTGGGTCGTGACACCCACCCGCCCCCACCCCCACCCCATTTATTAAAAAAAATCTCTAATCGTGAAATTCCAAAAAATAACATTAAAAAAGTTGTGTGATATTGTATTCTTTTAGTGTTTGAAAGAATAAAAATGATAACTTGGTGCTGAAATCAGACACCCGATCTACGAAGATTTGGTTGGATACTTTTATCACTGTTGATGAAGATTCTGAAAGTGACAAGTCTAAGAAGCTTGAATTTGCAGAACTAGTCAGAAGAAAAATGCAAAATCAATTCAGATTTCTGAAAAATCTGACAAAAGAACTTGTTCGGGTGATGAATCTGAAAAAAATCATCAATGGGTGTTACTAGAAATTTCAATCCATCAAATGGAGTTAAGGAAAAAAATCAAAGAAGAAATTGGGAATGAAACGGATGAAGAACTATTTAAGGAAACCTGAATGAATATTTCAGAAGGTACGAGGTGAAAATATCACATAAATTAGGGGGTTCAATTGTTGATAATTATGGATACTTGTTGGGTGAATTTAGTATCTTGAATGATCTTAGCATATATATGTAATACTATGGTCCAAAAAAAGGGCAAAACGGATCTGAAATAATAATTTTGATACTTTAGGGGGTACAAGTTTTGATTTTAAAATCTTTCAGGGGCTTTAGGTCTTTGTGATTAGTTTTTCGATATAATCTATGTTGTTATGTTACAATGATTGTCAAATTAATGTTTTACTTCTAAATGAATGAATGTAAGTTTCATTTTGTAAAATTAGTATGGTGTTAGTGAAATGAAATTTTGTTTCTCCAATAATAAAAATAATTGTGTTTTTGTTTTGGTGATTAAAATTTCTTTGATTTTAAGATATTTTATATGATAATCAATAAATAATTTTGGTACACCTAAATTCGAAAGATTAGCTTTTTCAGTTTTAGTTTTAGTCATTTTCATTTGTAAAATATTGCTTTGAAACTTTTTTCTTGAAGTCAAAACTTTATTGAATACAATTTTATTTTTTTATGAGTAAGAGTAAAATCTGTGTATATTTGTTTTCTTTCTTTTGCATTTCAGCAACAAAATTACAAGGAATATGCTATTTTTTTTTTCTTTTTTTCACCCTTAGTTTCTTTCTTATCTCTATTTGTACATAAAGTAAAAATTATTCATTCACAATTTGAATTTGACACTTCAACCTTAATAGTTCTTGTCAGTAAACTTATTTTCCCTTGCGTTCAATTAAATTTGTTAAAAAAAATATGGACAAAATCTAAATAAAAGATTCAAAAAAAAGAGGAAGAAGAGATTTTTTCTTAAATGAATCAACTTGCTTTAGGCCCAAGAAGACTGATTAGCCCAACAAGCATTTTTATTTGTTTCCTTTGCCCCAACATAATCTTCTATTGCAACTTGTTTTTATGTTTATCGATAAGATAGAAGATTATCAGGTAGCAGTATTTTATTTTATTATCCTTCTATTTTAGTAGTCACCGTTGGAGTTTTACTTCTGTAGTTTCTTATCCTTTCATTTCTATTACTGTCTATTGTTTCTTTTTACTTTGATTATTGTATTATTTTGTTGTAGTTACTGTTTTGTTACTATATATCTGTTGTTTTTGTTACTATCAGTCTAATTCTAATGCTTTCATACTCCCTTTTTTGGATTGCTTTGAAATGTTTTTTTCTTGAATCTAGAATCTATTGAAAACTACATCTTAAATAAGAGTAAAGTCTGCATATCTACATTGGACATGTTGTTGTTAGCTCATATTAGGTTTAGATTATGTACATTGAACATGTTGTTGTTGTTAGCTCATATTATGTTTGATACAAAAACTCAAATGGATTATAACAGTATGTTACAATGGATTCAAATTAAAGGTAAATACAACTAAAATACCCGTATCATAAAGAGTACACTAATAATCTTCACGAAAGAGTACAACTAAACTCACACTTTCAATAGTTTAGGTATGAAACTCAAAAAAAGGGGATAGTTTAGGTGTGTTTTTGACACTTATCTCTATATATAATAACATATATTGTATAAATATAATAACACACACATATATATAAAGCTTTTTTGTTGTACAAGTTATAGAATTTCACATAAATTTCAGACTTCGTTACTATGTTAGATAAAAAATGTAGCATGTAAATGTGTTGTTGTATAGGACAATAAGATACTCCATTTGTCTCCTTCATTTTTTTATTTTTGGTCCGTTAAAAAAAATGTAAATTCTTATATTCAAAATAACTTAACATATTTTAATTATTTTATTTTATAATGAATGATAATGTAATTATATTTGTCTCCTTCATTTTTATTTTTGGTCCGTTAAAAAAATGTAAATATTTATATTCAAAATAATTTAACATATTTTAATTTTTTTATTTTATAATGAATGATTTGATTTTATAATTACATAAATATTTATAATCTTAAAAAACAATTCTTGTCCAACTTTATATATAATGAAACCAACTAGATATTTACATAAACCAACTTTATGGGTATTATTAATTACTAATTAAAAGTAGAAGTTATGAAGATAAACAAATACGGGTTATCAAGCTATTTTTAAAAAAATAATTAAGAAAAATAAANTGTGTCAGCCACAAAAAACAGTCCTTTTAATTAATTAAAATTTTTTATTTAAATGTAATAGGATTAAATAATAAATTACTAATTATTATTTTTAAGTGTGATTATTAATTTTAAAATGTAAAATTAAAAAGAAAAAAAAGAAATGCACCACGTTAGTAGTGCAGAATTTGAAGGACAATTTTAATTAAAATTATTGATTACATGTAATAGAATTAAATAATATATTACTAAAATTTAAAATAAATAAAATTTTAAAAATTGAGGGTAATTTATTAATTTTAAAATTCAACCAAAAAAAAAATCACCACGATAGACATTTGAGAATTCTAAGGAATAAGTTGGCATCATAAATTAGATATCTCATAGGTGTGACCATTGGAATTCATTTTCTTCTCCGGGCTTTCTCGTTGTCAACTCATGTCCACGATTTAAACTTTGCAAGTCCAATCAAGAGTATTTGTTATTAGTTCATCAATGTTGAATGTTAGTCCATGTGTCTATGAAAGATATGTTGAGTTGTTGACAATAACATGGGCAGAAAGAGTTGAAAAACCATAACAATTATAGTTCTCTCCAATTTATTGTATCTTAAATTCCGATGCATATATTCTTTTGTTAATGTCCAAGCTCTTACAATGAGATATAAAGGAAGATAAAAGAAGAGTTCAGTCTGAGCAATGATGAAAGCCATTGAAATCACAGCACACCAAGAACGACTTTGCACAAAAGATTACTTGAAAAGTCAGTAGAAGTTGAGAGATCGATTAAAAATTCCAAAAGATTCACATGCAAATATAGAGTATATTATTATCACGACCCAAAACTGGACGTGAGGGCACTCGTCTTATCCCACCAAGACAAGTCAGCCTAAAACTCCACCATTATAATAAAATGCGAAAATTTTTATAATTAACTCAAAAATACCCAAAATCTGGTTGTCACGTGTACAGGCCTCTAAAGTATTACAATTGATTCAAAAGAAAAACACAAGTCTCAAATGACCTTGTTTCTAGAATAGAATGAGATCATAAATAGGAGTAAGAAGGTCTGTTGAGATTACAAACATCTACCTCACCAATCTCCAAGAAGCCTCGGAAAATAAAAGAATGGAAAGTATCACAAAAATCTAGGCTCGTAACCTACAAAAAAAATTGTAGAAGCAAGGGGTGAGTACCAAACCACACGGTACTCAGCAAGTAAACCTCTAAACACAAGCTAAGGGGATAGAATACGGGTACTCCTTACAACCCAACCGAACCTCCACAACTACAACCTGCATAAACCAACCCGACCTAACAGTTCACAGTTTACATAGCACCCAGCTCCACAACAACACACAAGAATGAAGGATGTCATGCAATGCAATGCAATATGACACCATGAAATGATATGTTTCAGAATACCAAGTACTCTCTCAACCGTATATACATGATACTCCTCGGAAATACATCGAGAATTCATGACCCATCGGGGACTCGCGAGGTCCATATACCGACACGGACGATCTCCACGTGTCTATGCGGACGATCTCAATACACTATCATAAATCAAACAAATTTCGCACGAACGATCTTCACGTGCCCAAATTATAATCTTAACATCTCACCATCCCCAGCACGAACGATTTTCACGTGCCCAACTTATACTCAATCTCATGTCAATGCATGTGCAGAATACGATTTCAATAAAAGGGATGACGCATCTCAATCAAATATCAATATGATATGTAATCACCTCAGTTATCACTAGTATACGGGTTCAATAAAGAACACAATCACACATAATAAATCAAGTCAATAATATATCAGCTAATGCCCATATGCTTTGGCATTCTCGGATTACAATCCGCATTTTATAGTAATAAACTTTTCTCTTTATAACATCGGTACTCATACCAATGCCCATCACCAACAATTCTCAACATATCACATACAAACAATTAATCACATTGCCTTTTATTACCCCTTATTCATTATTGGAATTAATCAATGTGGACAAGTCAACCCATCACCAAGTTCCATTACCCCAAACATATATTACAAGGAAATACACGAATTCCATACACTTAACAAGGGTTTAAAAATCCACTTACCTGAATCAAATAAGAATTTACTCTGAGACTTGAGCCTTCCCCTTTCATTGAACTTCCAACTCAAAGCAATCTATTCACATTGATAATCACAATAAGATTTTGAAACTAAAAACACCCACATTACTTACTGTCTAGACTAGACTCAAAAATTCACTCAAATCTATAATCAAATTCCTAATCTTAATGCCAATAACATGTCAACTTCTTTCAACTTTCTCCAAATTTCAAGCCTAAGATTAAGTCTTAATTTCTCCAAACAATACAATCCTAATAATTTTCATGTAATATAATACACTCAATATTTAATTACATTTACCAATCTAATAAATTTGAATCAAATTTATAATACTGTACGCTAATTTTTAACACATAACTAAGTTAAATGAAATTATTAAATTCCAATTATAGAAAAGACCGAACAATTATACACCTGATCTAACCTATATATCAATTAAATTCTCATATACTTTACCAATCATTATCTAATGATTGTTCATCATTGCCCAATTGCACCTATAATAGCCGTAAACATTATCCCCCAAGTAAGAAGCGTTATCACATATATGAGAGATACCTTTTTTCTTTTACAACAAACCATAACAATAATAAAATATAATAATATGACATTCATGCATATACACCAGTGCATTAATTTAAGAATCGATTAATGCTTACATGTTGTACCTTTGGCCGCCGATCTGATTATGCCGAGGCGGTGATGTCGTTCTGGGAGGTTTCTTGTTATTTTTTTTTATAAAAGAACGGTCCAAAAAGATATAGGGTATTAACTTAATATTTGTACTTGGTCCATTAACCATCAATTATATAAATTAAAAAACATATAACCATCAATTAAATAACCAAAGTTACCGAATAGTTTAAAATTCTCAACCCAACTTCACCGACTGATCATAAATGACTCGGGACAACTATCAAAAGGGGTGAAACTGTGATTTTATAAAAGATTCAAAAAATGAATTTCCGGGTAATTACATTATCCACCACTAAAAACCATGTTCGTCCTCGAACATAAGGAAGAAGAAGGAAGAATAACCGACGTTACCAAACACCTAAGGTTTGATCTTCTAGAGTCCGTGTTCATCTCTCCAAGTTACCTCCTCCTTAAGGTCATTCCATCGAGATCAACTACTAGGAACCAAACTTTGAAAGATCTATAAATCAAGAGTGATTATCAAGCCACTGACTAGAACTATTAACCTAATCTGAACTTGAACCCATAGGACTGTAACACAATAACTAGGACAAATCTTTTCTCACATAATCACAATAAAATTCTGAATCAATACTTGCTACAACCAAAAATGAACCTAAACCAACCATCACAAACTCATAATGCACAAACCATCACATATCTTATCAAAATTCCCTTCTCACAACATATTCTTTTCACGAGCTTAAGTTACAAAGATTGGATCTCTAGACATCAGATATTCATCAAGGGAAAATCGACCTCAACAAACTCAAAGAAGGAAAATGATCAAGTAACCACCCAACAAGTGATACACCCAAGTATACAAAATCTCTAACAACACTATCGGGATGCTAGATCTGTAACTATGATTATAGACAAACCTTAAGAACGACAAAACTAGACCTAATTATCCTCACGTTCAATCACATATAGCAAAAACATGATAATAATGATGAGATTCTATCGAACAACTATAAATTTTCATGGTAGCTCTCCTATAAATCCTCATAAGCAAAGTTGTGCATGTAGAATCACTAGTATACTTCAACTATCCCAAACAACACCAAATCTTCCTTAACTGAAATGATCAAGTCTGCCCAAGAATCCTATCATATCAAGAGGACATAAGAGGATTGGTACATCCGATCCACCACTAGGAATTCACTCATAGATGTGGAAACACGCGTAATATAAGCAGTTAATCATACTCCAAATAATGTCCAGTACGAAAAAGGTGGTCACATAAGAATATACGGAACAAAGGTTGAATAACACTAAATATTTCTTCCAAAAAGCCCATATAAAACATTTACATTTAGTTGACTCCATCTCTTTGGTTTTTAGCTACCTACAGTCCATCAGTCTGGTCACTATGACAATCATACACATACTCAATTTATCAAACCCCACATGCTCCTAACAACACTCCACTAAGTGTAACACTCTTAATACTAAAAGAACATCATAAGCATACCAGTCATCTACTTTACTCTCAAACCGTTACTAGTATCAAAGTCTTCTTATCAAATACATTATCGCCTCAAAAAAATAATTTCAAACTATGGCTCTCTTTCTTCCCATGTAAGCATTTCATGATAAATATGGATCCTACCCAATGCTGATAGCACTAATTTAAAATTGATAGAACATTTTCATTGAGATAACACTATTGAATCACACACAATGTCAACTCCACACAGTCTTTCACATATAATGTTTCAACTACCATTCCAATCCTTCACATACCTTATGCCAAAACTCAGAGATATCCTTAGTCACTCTAATAATTCGATTGACTATAAGCACATAACCTCTACTCACAATTAAATGCCTATGTAACACATCATAACAATCTATATGTCCCATCAACAAAGTAGTTTCAATCCCCTCAAAATCCTCATTAACCATGTAGAGATGTAGGTCCACACTGTTTAACATCCACAAGTTACTTATCATATTTTGAACAGTATAGATCGACATAACCACATAGAATCTATCACACGTCATTGATTGTAATCCAACCAAAACTCAATCTTTATAAAATTCGATGATAAAACTCAATAAAGTCTATACCGAAAAAACTCACATCTATAGTCATATTAGAACTTATATATGAAAATTCATACATATTTCAACTTCGAACCTTGGGTCTATAGGATAGGTCTTATTCCTTCACATCTCATAAATTCTTCTCATGACGCCAATTTTAAATACTTGAACTCTTCAATACATCAGACTCTTTTTTTCCTGTCGCTGAATTGCTTACCAATCTTATCCTTTGACCAACAGTCCATGATATTTTACCTCATACTCTAAATCAAAACTTTCAGTGAAACCCTCATTAGGTATTACAATCAAACGTAACCAAATTTACTACTCAAATTATTTTTAGGTCCTTCCAATTTCTTCATAATTAATCTAATCGATCATTTCTTACCTTACCAATTCATACCTTGACAAAACACACTACCACAAACCCAAACTCACCATGAAAAACTTCAATTTTGAATCCAAATGTGTAACTCAATTCCTTTATCTATCAACATTAGCTCATACTTTGAAGATTTTATGAATTCATGTATCTTAATTTATCATTGATCGCCTCTCCATCGACCTTATCATATCTTTCGCTTAATATTCAACCGTACTCATAACCAACTCAAACAAAAAAAAAACTTCTCATCGCACTCGAGTTGAACGTCTGTACACTCTTTTCTCAAATTTTATCCAATAGTTTTTAACCAATATGATGAATCTGTGACACTATTAACATAAGTAGAGCAAAATAGATGAAATCACGCGTCTTTGAACTCAATTTTCTACTATCTGAAGGTACATCTTTTGTCCTTGCACTCAAAGTAAATATATTTGTTCTCGATCGCTAGACTAAACTACATTACACTAATTCTTTCCATTTATGACTTAGCTCTTTTCAATTTTATTCAAGCGGTGTCTCAACACCTCCTATAAATGTCCATGCAATCAAGCTACTAACAAAATAATATCAAACCACAACCTTAAACCCATTTATACTAACCAAATCCAAAAGACTAACCCAATTTTATACGTACCTTCTCACTAAAATTCGTAATTACCTTCACAAAAGTATACTCGTTGGGACTTCCTTTACCCATAAACATGTCATCATAATATCGATCCAATTCCATGGAGATTACGATGAGATCACCACTCATTTAAAATCTTCGAGATACACTTCTCAACTTAACGCATTAATACCGTATCAACGATCCACCACTAAAATCTTCCTTATACACACTGCTTAACCCCAAACATCTGCAGTAACAACTTGATTTCTCAAATGTGAATGCAACATCGAATCGCATTATATGAGCATGTAATACAACAAATAAATCTTTAAGTACTTAGTATTCAAACTTGACATCAACGTATCCGTTTCCATAGACCACTAGTGTCGCACCGCAAAAAAATTATTAGATCCACCACTAGAACATATCATACCTACCGAGAAGATTGTACCCAAATAACCCACACATTTCTATCCATTGAATAGCTGCAACCCATTAAAAAATTTGTTCGTTCTATAACCCCAAAGATATGCATTCTTTCGTAGATTAGATCAATAACATAAATAACACACTCCATAAATCCAACCAAGTAAGCATCAATACTGTTATAGTAGTCGTATCATGACCCTCTTTAATATACACTCAATCTATGAAACCGTAGTATAATTTCTGACCACAACTGGTGCAACATCTTTCTCATCATTCGCTAAGAAACCCATAAATATCATGACAACTTTACTAACTGTATTTTCCATAGTTACAATATTCATTATCTAGCCATCTTTTTAATCATTCCATTTCCAATTGCCGAACCACTCCAGATATCGCTTATACCACACAAGTAATGTTCTCACAGTTGGGTAACTAGCCTAAAAAGGATAACACATTCATGAAGTCCCTCAAACCATTATTCAACCTCATCATTCAGATATTCTCATAATATTTCATCAAATCGTAACTTCGAACCGTTAAACATTCTAGATCTGACAACACATCATTTCCATAAGTCTATCACTTCCACGTTTGTAACAAATCTAACATCCAAAGACATATACAACACACAAAATACTTACGTGAGGAACCATGACAAATCATCACTATACGTGAAAGAGAATGGAATGAGGTGATAAGAATCCAAACGGAAAAATGATCCACGATAGGGATTCAAGAAGTGATTTTTTTCTTAAAAGTCACTATAGTCTCTCGCACATAAATACAGACGTCTCCGTACCAATCCTCGAGACTCTACTTAGACTTGGCTTGTATACACGTGAGACCTATGAACCTGGGGCTCTGATACCATTTTGTCACGATCCAAAACTGGACGTGAGGGCACTCGTCTTATCCCACCAAGACAAGTCAGCCTAAAACTGCACCATTATAATAAAATGCAGAAATTTTTATAATTAACTCAAAAATACCCAAAATCTGGTTGTCACGTGTACAGGCCTCTAAAGTATTACAATTGATTCAAAAGAAAAACACAAGTCTCAAATGACCGTGTTTCTAGAATAGAACGAGATCATAAATAGGAGTAAGAAGGTCTGTTGAGATTACAAACATCTACCTCACCTATCTCCAAGAAGCCTCGAAAAATAAAAGAATGGAAAGTATCACAAAAATCTAGGCTCGTCACCTAAAAAAAAATTGTAGAAGCAAGGGGTGAGTACCAAACCACACGGTACTCAACAAGTAAACCTCTAAACACAAGCTAAGGGGATAGAATACGGGTACTCCTTACAACCCAACCGAACCTCCACAACTACAACCTGCATAAACCAGCCCAACCTAACAGTTCACAGTTTACATAGCACCCAGCTCCACAACAATCACATTAACAAATTACATATCCTCAATAACAAACTCAATATTCATCGATCACAACATTCACAAAAAGGCACTCACAAATATCAACAACACACAAGATCAAGTTCATCAAATAGAGGTAATCAAACATCAAGTACTTTCCAACCACTAATAAAACGCATAATCATCAAGAATGAAGGATGTCATGCGATGCAATGCAATATGACACCATGAAATGATATGCCTCAGAATACCAAGTACTCTCTCAACCGTATATACATGATACTCCTCGGAAATACATCGAGAGTTCATGACCCATGGGGGACTCGCGAGGTCAATATACCGACATAGACGATCTCCACATGTTTGTGCGGATGATCTCAACGCACTATCATAAATCAAACAAATTTTGCAAGGACGATCTCCACGTGCCCAAATTATAATCTTGATATCTTTATAACATCTGTACTCGTACCAATGCCCATCACCAACAATTCTCAATACATCACACACAAACAATTAATCAAATTGTCTTTTATTACCCCATTTTCATTATTGGAATTAATCAATGTGGATGAGTCAACCCATCACCAAGTCCCATTACCCCCAAACACATATTACAAGGAAATACACTAATTCCATACACTTAACAAGGGTTTAGAAATCCATTTGCCTGAATCAAATAAGAATTTACTCCGAGACTTGAACCTTCCCCTTTCATTGAACTTCCAACTCAAAGCAATCTATCACATTGATAATCACAATAAGATTTTGTAACGAAAAATACCCACATTACTGTATGTCTAGACTAGACCCAAAAATTCACTCAAATCTATAATCAAATTCCTAATCTTGATGCCAATAACATGTCAACTTCTTTCAACTTTCTCCAAATTTCAAGTCTAACATTAAGTCTTAATTTCTCCAAACAATACAATCCTAATAATTTTCATGTAATATGATACACTCAATATTTAATTACATTTATCAATCTATTAAACTTGAATCATATTTATAATACTATACGCTAATTTTTAACACAGAACTAAGTTAAATGAAATTATTAAATTCCAATTATAGAAAAGACAGAACAATTATACACCTGATCTAACCTATATATCAATTAAATTCTCATATACTTTACCAATCATTATCTAATGATTGTTCATCATTGCCCAATTGCACCTATAATAGCCGTAAACATTTTCCCCCAAGTAAGAAGCGTTATCACATATATGAGAGATACCTTTTTTCTTTTACAACCAACCATAACAATAATAAAATATAATAATATGACATTCATGCATATACACCAGTGCATTAATTTAAGATTCGATTAATGCTTACATGTTGTACCTTTGGCCGCCGATCTGATTATGCCGAGGGTGTGATGTCGTTTTGGGAGGTTTCTTATTTTTTTAATTTATAAAAGAACGGTCTAAAAAGATATAGGGTATTAACTTAATATTTGGACTTGGCCCATTAACCATCAATTAAATAAATTAAAAAATATATAACCATCAATTAAATAACCAAAGTTACCGAATAGTTTAAAATTCTCAACTCAACTTCACCGACTGTTCATAAATGACTCAGGACAACTATCAAAAGGGGTGAAACGGTGGTTTTATAAAAATTTCAAAAATGAATTTTCGGGTCATTACAATTATACATGCAGATTGAGTTTTGCCAGATTCAAAATCCTTCCTTAATTGCCTTTGTAAGAGGTCTTCTATACTATTGATGTTATTATAGGAATCTTGTATGACATTTGTATTATAGGAATATATGAAATTCTTAAGTATATTATGAATGCAATACATCCTGCAAGAAAAATAACATATCCTAAACTTCTGTAACTTTAGAACCAAGTAACAATGCTCTCAATCTCTTATTTGTTTTTTGTGAAACTAAGAAACATCTTAGGTCTAGCGTTTATTTCACTTTTTAAAAAATTATTGTTTTACAAGTGACTACTAAAGGTATATATGCGCATAGAAATGCTTAAAAGTCTACATACAAGTCCATCAATCTAAAGACAGAAATAAGAATCTTCAATCATGGCAAGTCAACCAAGCTCTCTCTTCTTTGATTACTAATATGTGAGGACCTCAAGAGAACAGTCTTGAGGCCCCAACCCAAAATCGAGCGAAAACAAAAATAAATAAATAAATAAAAGTAATATACACTGATAGTGTAAATATTTTCCACAACTACTATACTTTAATCTATAATAGTACGTGAGTTACTGTATTTACCAATGTTATCAATTTGTACTTACAATAACAACAATAACAATATATCCAATATAATCCCACAAAATAGAGTCTAGGGAGGGTAGCATGTCTACATATTTTATCTACTTCATAAGTATTCGAGGTAGAGAGATTGTTTCCGATAGACTCTCAAATCAAGGAAAAATTAGTTCAAAAGATTCTAGAAAAAAAAGTATAAGAAATAGAAGATAGCAGAAGAAACAACAAAAGGTAACAAGATGATAATTAAAAATATAAATAAATCTGATAATCAAAGTACTTGAAAATAAACAATAACCTAAATAGAAGAAATTAAAACTACGGGAGCAATAAACTAAAAATACTAGTATGGACGTATGACAAGACAAGGCCCTTAGCTTCTAGCTATTAACCCTCTACCCTAATTTGTGTTATTCACAACCTCCTATTGAAGTTCATACTGTATGTAAGTTGAAATTGTGACATGACTAACCTAATGACCTGTAATGACCCGAAACATAGTTAATTAGGAAAGGAAAAATGTCGGGGAAATTGGGTCTCCCATCCCGCCAAAGCGGGCTTGACGCCGCTAGGGCATTGACGCTCTAGTGGGATAAGTTGCCGCCAGAGCGGGATAGGTGAGGCAAAATGTAAATAACTGATTAATAATGTTTCAAAGACACTTCATCCAATTCTAAGTGTCAACGATCGTTAATCAGTATAAAACCCAACTAAATGAGTTGGGATCGAATCCCACAGGGAGCGGTACATGTTTAAACTTCATGTACCGCTCCCATCCCGCCAAAGCGGGCTTGACACCGCTAGGGCATTGACGCTCTAGTGGGATAAGTTGCCACCAGAGCGGGATGGGTGAGGCAGAATGTAAATAACTGATTAACAATGTTTCAAAGACACTTCATCCAATTCTAAGTGTCAACAATCGTTAATCAGTGGAAAGTATGAACATGGTCAAATCATTCATCGGAATAAAAGTAATCTAATAAACACATCATTCAAATTAAGGGGTGACACGAATGTCAAAATGGGGTTTTGGTTTTGATTATCAACTACAAACAACAGTCACAAACAATATAAATTAACAATAATATGAGACGGATTCTTGGAATGTGATCGATTATAGGCTAATGTAGACATATGGGTAATTGCAACTATTAGAAAATAACTAGATATTAGTGAGTAGGCTATGCTATAGTGGAGGTAAATTTTATCTCTAACAATTTACCCCGAATCAAGTGATTTCTCTTGAACATCAACAAGCATGCAAAATAAGACCAACCCACACCTTAATCCATTCACTCTCTCGAGCTGAATGTGTGGGATTGGGTTTAGGATTCACTCTCTCGAGTTGAACCCAGGTCTACTCAATACCCATAAATCATCAATTAATAATTTTAGTTCTAAAACCTCTCTCTCGAGCAAGCCAAGAACACAAACATAGAACTGCATTTGCAACTACAATTCTTAATTTAAACCACAATTAACGATTAAACTCACTTCTAAATAGCATTTAAACTAACAATTAGCAATACCCATAAGCAATCAGCCTATTATCACATAACCACACCCCAAGAATTGGGGTTTTAGCTAGACATCATAAAAAGGTAAAAACCGTTACCAAATTGATTATTCATCAACTGGGTAAGAGTGATTTCGTCCTTACAATGCTCCAATTTGAAGATTCTCAAAGGCTCACTTCGATTTTCTCAAAAGTGAATTTCTTCAATCCTTCAAAGCTAAGAAAAACTAGAGAGAACTGTCTCCAAGTGCTCAAAACTTCAAAATAATATCTGAAGGATGATAGAATCTCTAAACTAAATGTTCAAAAATGTATTTATGTCGCCGAACCACTCGGTTAGCCACCCTTTGGTCTCTTCCATCGCCCTTCTGCCTTAGCATTCAACATCCTTATGGTCTGTAACTTTGGGCAATTTTTCACCGCATCGCAAAACTAGTCGGCGATCCGTCGATTGCACCTTTCTATTGCCGACTTGGTTTCTTCCCTCAGGGCTTGGAAAACTGGAACTTTAGGCGGTTAGATAGCCATTCGGCGATTCACCAAGTGAACTTGGCGATGCCCAGGCTTGCCTTTCTTCATTCTTTCAGCCCGTTTTGTTCCTTTTTGCATGCTAGTGTCCTTGCTTTGTTCCTCAACTCATATTCCTGAAAATCAAGGATTTATCATCAGTAGTTATTGACACAAAATAAGCATTTGAGGACACTAAATCTATATAAACAAAACCCTAAATGAGTCCAAATCTCGGACTCATCAACACCCCCAACTTAAACTTTTATTTGTTCTCAAGTAAAACTCAAGTTCAGCAGTTCAAAAAGGATGTCTCAAATATTGCTACAAAAGACTCAATTATGAATGCACACAACAAGACTCAACTTACTGATGCAAGGATCAATTTTGCACTCAAAAATTCAAGTTGTGACTCACCATTATCAAAGGTACTCAAGTTCACAATACTTGCTTCAAATTAAAGTTCAAGCTCAACAAAGGTACTCAAATGCCCTCACAACAAAGATGATTCCATATTCACACCCAATTCTTCACCAGTTTATTGTTTCAGAATCATATACAACTCTCACACTTACAAAGATGAACACATGCATGACTCCACCCATAGGTTTGCCTTTATTTTCAAATTAAAATTCGTTTAAGCTCACTCAAGATCAAAAAGGTCTTTTCAAGGCTTTTAACGGGGCTGAGTGTAAAGGTATGGTCATTTAGGCTCAGTGGCGGCTATCCTCATGAAATGTGGTATGAACATCACTTTTCTTCCTTTTCTTCAGCATTTTCACTCATGCTCAAAATTTCACCCCATTAGTCACTTCCAACGGAATACCGGACACCCCATTTCTTTTGCAACTTTCACAACTTTTTCATTCTTTTTTTTTGCTCTTCTTTTCTTTCTCTCTTTTTTTATATGGAGGGGTTCCATCTTTTTCAAGTTCATGGATAAAGGGGGAATTTTTCACACTTCTTGATTTACCTCTTTTCACCACACCCCCAACTTAGGCTTTTGGTCTAAGTTGGCTATTCAAACAAACAACACTTCATGAGGATTATGGGTGAATGGATAAAGAGGGGTCTCGATTGCTCAAGTTTCTTCCAAGAAAAGGATAAGGCTCATAGGGGGTTCAAGCAAGGTTCACACATCTCACAAGATTGGCCACAAAAGAGGTATATTGTCAAATTGTTCACTTTTAAAAATTGTTGCCTAAGATCATTTCAAGAGCTTGCATCACTTAGTCAACCTGGAACAATGGGGCAAATTCTAGGTGTCATCACACAAGGTTCACGATAAGCTCATCACACAAGGCATTAGCACCAATATCAAATGAGACTCCACAGTTTCGCTAGTGTGCAATGTTCATCATAAGAGACTCCATTCGATAATCGGCTAGTCAAACCGAGTTGCAAAAAGTCCACATATTATCTATGAAACTTCATTTGGCCTCATCGTAGCCGCACATTCATTTTTTATCGATTAATGGCACTATTCAAGTCATCGGTATTGATCATAACCGATACTCAAATGTGCACAGGAACAACCACATTCAAACACAACAAAAGGTGGCAAATTTTTTTAGAAGAAGGGTCAAAACTATTTCTATTCAAAACAAGAAGACATACGCTCCAACATCCATAAAATAGTATCAACACACAAGTCAAAACACAAAATCCCAATATTTACAAAATATAGTCACAAGAGGTATGGAAATACCTCACCCCACCACATATAAAAAGGTAGTTGTCCTCAAATGCAACACAAATAAACAAAAGTCAATAAAAATGACAGAGAGGGAGCTAAAAAAAGATCATGTCTACACAGGCGCTCCATTTGTCAGGGCATCAATGCCCGGTACAGCACTCTGATGTTGGGCATCAATGTCCGGTGTAACATCAACACTGGCTCCACTAGACCCTGCCATGCGTCTCTGTCAGCGATGTCTAAATGACCGACTGTATAATTATCTCCTCTAAATTCGGTAGGTCTCCATAGATGGTCACATATTGAGTATCTAGTTGCTCCTCATCCGCCTCCTCCTCTGACTCGTCAGCTGGCACATCATCCATATGCACATCTCTGATGGTGGCCAGAGGCATCTCAAAACTTATCGAAGCTTCCTGATCCTCAGCTGCCTCCAAGAGAGAAGTGAAGTCTGTGGACTTCAAATAGTCCACATCCTTTCTTAAGTCTGAAGTAACCCCCTGTTGACTAGAATCAACATCAACCTCTGGGAATGCATCCACCAGAGCTGCTCTCCTTCTATCAGCATGATCCCAAGTGTACTCGGCCTATATGCGCTGGATATCTGTGGAAGATGTGGGGATGACCTCTATGTCCCTCTTCTCATCACAAGGAACTCCAGCACGCCGACATAGCTCTATAATCAGGATCGGGAAGGGAAGGGACGTCTGGCACTATTTGGCCCTCATGGCCATCTCCTACTCAATAATGAGTTCCAAGTTGAGTCGCTTCTTTGCGATGATAGATCCTAGACAGGCCGCCTTTGGGTGGCGGAGAATGGACTCATTCTGTGAGGGCAAGATGGAGCTGCTAATGAATCCAAACCAGTACCGCACATCTACATTCAAATCCTTCTTCTCAATCGAAGCTCCTGCCTCGATCCACCTCGGGGTGGTATCATAAATGAGAGGGAGAAAGCCATCCCCTTAGATAATCCAGGGCATGTGTTGTAGCTAGTCCCTCGTACTCATGATCAAACCCAGTAGCTCTGTCAAGTACGACATTTATGTGATTGCTGTTGCACCCTACTTCGTTCCCCCGAACCATGACAGACTTCACTGGTCTGAAGGCACTAGCCTTCTTCTTCCCCTGGGGCACTAGGTCACCATACGCAGTATAAAACTCACGAACCTAGGTGGGGATATAGGAACCCCAGGGTTTGGTAAAAATATCAAACTTGCGAGCCTTTATGGTACGCCATATTCTGGGTACCGGTCTATCACTCCATCCATTGCCATCCTCTTCTCCTCTATGATGGTCCTCAGTCCCTCAGTCTTTAATCTATTCATAGACCGAGGAGGAGGACCCTGTGCAGGTGGTGCTGGGACTATAGCCTGGTCTAGGATAGGAGGAGGAGTAGTGGCATGTGGTACCCGGATCCTGGACGGATCATGCATCCTCTTGGAGCACATTTCAGCTCTATGTGCCAATAGTAGCTAATCATCCTTATGCTAAAAAATGTCAACCTCAGGGTCTTGGTGCTCACCCTCACTCTCAGAAGTGGTGAGGTGAGTGGCGTACACTCATTCACTATCGGAGCTGACCTGCGATGACTCAGGAGCAGGTGCCTTTCTTTTTCTTTTGCCCTTCCCACCTGTGGTTGGAAGTTTTGTCTCTTTTGTCCCCGATGCAGCTGCATCCTCATTTATAGTGATTCCCTGTGCCCTCTTGAGGTGCGACATGTGTCGGCCTACTACTTTTGGTCTAGCCATATCTGTAAAACACATCGATAATAGTTAGAATCAGTTTAAGAAAAATGCAAAAACTAGGTTGCAGAAAGACTCGCCGAACCGATCGGCGAGTTGACAAATCACTTTTGCGAGCCAGATCGGGCTCGCCGAAAGATTGGCTTGAAAATTTCCTAAAAAAATAGCATGTCGGTGATATGAAGGGCCATTCGGTGAATCACCGACACCACTCGGCGAGCTCATACTAGCCTGCTGAAAGTTACAGTATGTTTTAGGGGTTAGGGGCAAAGAAAGGGCGATCAAGGGAGACTTTCGGTGAGTTATCGAGTGAACTCGGTGAGCTCAGGCTTCTCGCCGAAAGTTAGTTAACCAAACTCAATCCAAGCATGAAATTAAGGGAAATCTTAGGGGACTTTGGTGAACCGCCGAGTGGTTCGGCAAGCTTGACCCAGCTCGCCAAATTGCCCAACGTATTAATTTTCAACCTCGATTCCCAAAATAAAGCTCGCAGCCTCTGAAAACAAAATCAAATAACATACATACTCAATTAAGCCTAGACCCATATGACCCAAGGTACCGGGGTACTCAGACTTCCCCCGATTTGGCCAAAATTGGCCATTTTAATGACTTTTGCCCTTAAGAATGACGTCAAATGCTCCATCATTGGTGAAAGCACGTTATTTAGCACAATTTGGGTTACTCAGACTTCACCCGACTAAACCTAACAACAAAATAACTCAACCCACAAGTTTATGATCAATTTTAAAGCACAAAATTTAGGAAATTATCAATACAAGCATTTTAGGCACGATTTCAAAACTAAAATTGGCAAACTAGCATACAAAACGATTTCAGAGAGGCCCAGAACACATCAATGAATTTAAACAATTGAATTTGAATTTAACAACTACTTAACAGTTTGGGGTTCAAAAAAACCAACCTTTAATGCCGAAATACGATTTTGTAATGCTAGGCAGCAAAGAATTCCAACTCCGAACACAAGATCAACGAGCAAAAACCAATAAAATGCAAAAATATCGAAAGATTAAAGTGCGGGTGTGATTGTATGAGACTTAAAGTGAGGGCATATGAAAGAGTTTGAAATTTTAAACCTTTGGCCATTAAAAACCGTCCATTTCATTGCCCTTTTGGCGATAGTAGACGTTCTCAACGAACCACTCGGCGACACGCCGAGTGGGTACTTACCTCACTGAGTTTTACAAGCTCCAATTAATTTGGGGGTCCAAACGGCAGATAAAGTCGGGCTCGCGGACCTGTACGGCGAGTCACCAACTTGTCCATGGGCGCGTCCAGTTTTACAGACTCCAACCTGATATTTTCTTGAGTCCAACGGTGGTCCAAGTCGGGCTCGCCGACCTCTTCGGTGAGTCATCGACTGGACTTTTGGGTCGCCAACCAGCACTTTTTCAAACACATTCCACTTCAACACCTGCACAATCAATACCCATTATTCCAAATCAAAATAAAAAGCAATAAAAACTTGGGTTGCCTCCCAAGAAACGCCTTAGTTAACGTCGTGGCACGACACAAGTCCCCACTCAAGATTCATTCTTATGGTTTACCATTGTATAACCCGGCAACCCCCCTTGTTTGCTGGGATTAAGATGAGAAGAAATCTGACCTATTTGGGTCTCTAACTGCTTGATAGAGATGGAATGAGAGGTCACCATCTAGTTGAGAGTCGATACATCTTCCTTCATTTCCTTCAACACTTTATCAGACTCTTCAACCTTGTTTAGAATACGTGAGAGCATATCCTCAGTCTGGCCACCCTCAGAATCTTTGGGTTTTTGACGCTCGTCGGGAGGAACATACCTATCCTTCTCCCCATCTCTTTCCTTCTGAGTGGAATTCCGATCACGCCACTCTCTATCACGGTCTCTCCAGCCCTCATCTCTATTCCAACCTTGGTGGTTACCCGACCTTGGGTAGTTTGCATGGTAACCTCCTTCTTGGTTGGATAGAAAGTTCACTTCCTCATTGTACAACGCTTCAAACTTAGCTTCATGGGGGTTTACACACCCAAAACCCACAACATTTACACTCCTAGGACCAGCACCCATGACATTTTTGGCTAAAATGTCAAGTTGGGTCATCATCTTTGCCACGTTTTGGTCCCTCTCTTGATATTTCTCAAGCTGCTCCTTTGTCAATTTAAAAGTTAGAGGGTAAACCCGATCTTCACGGGTGTACCATGCCCAGTTTATCTTGGTTATGCCATCAAGGAGTTGGGCTGCTATCACATAAGGTTGTTGCATTAAACCTCCCGGAGAAAGTTGATCAGCCACTCTCTTGTTCACCGAAGGCTTCTGTAAAGGTAATGCATCAAGACATTATCTGGCAATCCATGAGTTGGGCATTGCATCACCAACTTCTTAAATCTTACCCAAGTCTCATAGATTGGCTCACCCACCAAACACTTGAAGCTTTGGATATTGTCCCTAGGTGTCATCATCTTCAAAGGAGGGAAAAATCTCACTTGGAATCCGGTGACAAGCTCTTCCCACGAAGTGATAGAATATCTTGGCTACTCAACCAACCATTTACATGCTTCTCCTATTAGAGAAAATGGGAACAACCTCAATCGAACCAATTCTTGAGATATGTTCTTAAAGGAGAATGGTCCGCAAACATCAACAAAGTTCCTTATATGCTCATGTGGATCCTTATGAGCCAACCCACCAAACAACCCTTTCAATTGTAAGAGTTGCAACATGGTGCCTGTAATATGGAACACAACGTTCCCTTTAGTTGGAGGCAAGCGAATGGCACCAACTCTACCCTTTAGATTTGGGTAATTGACATCCGGTTCATTGACATCATGGAGGTTTTCGATGTCAGCTTGGTGGCCTACTTGGCTACCATTGCTTTCATTGACACTCATTTCCTCTGTTTTAATAAGCAACACGAAAACCAAAACTAAAAATAAGTAGATTTAACTATGACTAAAAAGAACACAATTCAACTTCACCAAAAGAATTTCAGGCAACACCACTCCCCGGCCGCGACGCCATTTTGATTAATAATGTTTAAAAGAGACTTCATCCACTTCTAAGCGTCAGCGATCGTTAGTCAGTATAAAACCCAACTAAATGAGTTGGGGTCGAATCGCATAGGGAGCGGTACGTGTTTAAGATTCAATTAGAAAGTATGAACATGGTCAAATCAGTCATATGAATAAAAGTTATCAAATAAAGACATCATTCAAATTAAGGGGTGACACGAATGTCAAATGGGGGTTTTGGTTTTGATAATCAACTACAAATAGCAGTCACAAACAATACGAATTAACAATAATATGATATGGATTCTTGGGATGTGATCGTTATAGGCTAATGTAGACATATGGGTAATTGCAACTATTAGAAAATAGCTAGATATTAGTGAGTAGACTAGGCTATAAAGGAGGTAAATCAAGTGATTTCTCTCGGACATCAACAAGCATGCAAAATAAGACCAGCCCACACCTTAATCTATTCGCTCTCTCGAGCTGAATGTGTGGGATTGACTTTAGGATTCACTCTTTCGAGTTGAACCCAGGTCAACTCAATACCCATAAATCATCAATCAATAATTTTAGTTTTAAAACCTCTCTCTCGAGCAAGCCAAGAACACAAACATAGAACTGCATTTGCACCTACAATTCTTAAATTAAACCACTATTAATGATTAAACTCACTTCTAAATAGCATTTATACTAACACTTAGCAATACCCATAAGCTAAATCAGCCCATAGTCGCATAATCACACCCCAAGAATTGGGGTTTTAGCTAGACATCATAAAAAGGTAAAAACCGTTACCAAATTGATTATCCATCAACTGGGTAAGAGTGATTTCATCCTTACAATGCTCCAATTTGAAGATTCTCAAAGACCCACTTCGAATTTCTTAAAAGTGAATTTCTTCAATCCTTCAAAGGTAAGGAAAACTAGAGAAAACTATCTCCAGGTGCTCAAAACTTCAAAACAATGTCTGAAGAATGATAAAAGCTCTAAACTAAATGTTCAAAACTGTATCTATAGTCACCAAAAATAAGCTATGAAAGGTCATTCAGCGAAGTAAGTCGGGCTCGCCGAAATACTCGGCGAGCCACCCTTTAGTCTCTTCCATCGCACTTCTGCCTTGGTATTCAGCATCCTCAAGGTCTGTAAATTTGGGCAATCTTTCACTGAATCGCGGAACTACTCTACGATCCGCCGACTGATCCTTTCTATCACTAACTTTGTTTCTTCCCTAAAAGCTTGGCACACTAGAACTTTAGGCGGTCAGATAGCCATTCGGCGATTCGCCAAGTGAACTTGGCGATCACCAGGTTTGCCTTTCTTCAATCTTTCAGCCCGTTTTGTTTCTTTTTGCATGTTAGTGTCCTTGCTTTGTTCCTCAACTCATATTACTACAAAACAAGGATTTATCATTAGTTATTGGCTGAAAATAAGTATTTGAGGACACTATATCTATATAAACAAAGCCCTAAATGAGTCCAAATCTCGGACACATCGACAACGCTAAGCCTAATTTCATCCTTTTTCCAAAAACACTAAGAAGAGGCAAGGATCACATAAGAAAACCTCAAAATTCTGCTCTAGGCATGGGAAAGAAGGATGAAGAGATTTCTAGCACATGAACAACAATAACTTGCGGACTCTTGGTCAAATTCACCATCTCGTCGCCCGGAAAATTAAATTTTGAGCTGCAATCCCTCAGTGAATGTTTGGCGCCCAGGTAGGTTATATTTATTTAATTGAGTAGTTTTAAATTTGTTTCCACTGTGTAATATGTTGATAATTGATGGTAGGATTCATGCTTAGGCCGTCGTTCACTGAAATAGGGATGATTATTTATATACTGTCAATTGTTGAATAAAATGGGAATCATAGAAGGAAACCTTGTCCTAAGAATAGGTTGGAGGGTTTATGTTTGTTGTTATTGGTTCCATGTTGTGTAAATGAATGGGATTAGAGAACATGACTCGAATGATAATTAAAAGACTATGTATAAATAACTACATGTCATGAACCTATTACTTGATTGTATGATAATGAGTATTGTTTCTTATGGATGTGATTACGACTGTAGTTGTGTTGATTGCATTGGGTGTCCCGTTTTGGCACACTAGCTTGGATCGAGTGCCCCGTTTTGGTGCATATATGGGATCGGGTGTCATGTCTGACACACTAATTGGGATTGGGTACCACGTTTCGGTTCACAAACAGTTTGGGTATGGGTTCCATGAAAGGACCATTACTTGTCATATATGCATATTATTGATAATGTGGAACTGGACATTTTTCCTGAAAAGATAATTGGCTTGTACATCATGTTCTTATATGTGAGTTCGCGGTGTCGTAAGGTAATCGAGTATATCTCGTAACAAATGAATTGTGAAAGGTCGAGCCAAAATTGAGATGTGGTAGGGTGAGTGGGGACCAAGGGTTCCAGTGTTATCATTGTTATTTAGAAAGGTGGTCATGTGTGTTTTCTTTGAGGATGGGGGTGGTGTCATGTGGTAGTGTTAATAGTTTGGGTTTTACTCTCGGAAGGAGGTAGTATTTAAATGGTTAATAAGCCTTGATAGGGTGAATTATGAAGTCAAGGGTTGAGTGGGTTGGTGGAATGAGTGAGGGCGTGTCATGAGTGTTGACTGGATTGGTAATACTTATTTCCAAAATTTCTTCTAAGGGATAAAATGATTAAGTATGATCAAGAACGGAGCGAGTAAGGTTTAGGCACAGCAAAGCACATGGGAATTATGATGGTGGAGGAATGAACATTCTTATTACATATTTCTTACTAGTCGATTTCCTATATTATGCGGTGGGTATTAGGTTGACCGATGATGCCTACTAGTACGTGTGTTGTACTGATACTACTCTTGCTATTCCTTTTTGGCATTGTCATGGTAGTAGGGTCATTGATGTTTCATAGGTGAAGACGAAGATAATCTCCAGCAGCTTCTACTCTTCCTTCTGCATGGTGGGAGCTGCGTCATTTATAGTTTTGTTATACCGTATTCTTTTAATGGCTCTTGTACTTGGTTAGACTAGATCCTTGGGGAAGTTAATTACTTTACAAGTTAACTTTAAGTTGTTAAAACTCTTATTTTATAAAGCATTACATGAATTTCTTTGGTTCTTTAGTTTTCTTAATCTTCTGCATGTTTTAAATGGTTTTGGGAATCGAGGGTTCTCCTACTTAGGTGTTGGATCATGACAAATTGGTATTAAAGCCCACGTTATCGGTCTCTCGGTACAATAGCAAAATGTGGAATAAACTCCTGCAGATTGGTGTGTTGATGTCCATATCTAATCTTCTGAAGCTATGAAACATTTTAGGAAGTGTTCCCTCTCTTCTCTCATTTCGTGAGTTGTCGCTTGTGGTATGAGTTGAGTCTAATTGGTATCTCAACACAATGAACTGGACGTCGTGGTTACGGCTGAAGGGGGCCCAAGCAAGGTAAATTGGAACTGAGAAGGTTCCAATTGGTATCTGGCCCTAGGGGTTGTGCAAATGCATGGATGATCAGTAATGACCATCCATGGAGCGAAGTAACTAATATATTTAGTACATTTTGTACTAATACAAACTTTTGCCTACATTCTAATCAAATGTAGGGTTCAGAGATTTGAGTTCCAATCTTGAAGATAGGTTTCTAAAAGTGCAAGGAGTTGAAGACTTGGTGAATCCTCATAGCTTTGAGGATGAAGCCACCATTTCCTTTATGTCTTTGTTATGTTTTGAGGCTATTGTATGGGATTTTTCCCAAGAGTTATTCAAGATAACTTGAATTTTTCTGTGTGTTGTATCTTTAAAATGTGAATGTGTGCTTATTATTGTCTGAATTAACTGTTGGTGTGAAAGGTGTGTTTGCTTGGACATGATGACATGACTATGGGTACTGTATCTCTTATCTGTATTTTGATATGTGAAATAGGCTAGCCTAAATGTTTGAACTGTGCGAGTCGTAATTGCATGCATTAGGTGCAAGGGTTTAGATAAACTGTGATGTAATTCGTAGAACAAAATCTGAACGTGTGTTGGGACCAACTGTAACCGTGTGAGGTTCTGGGCATATACAAGGAATGTGTGTGGTGGTGGTGTAGAATTAATGAGAGTAGGTTCTGGAGTGTGAACCATGAGAATTACTTGGGATAGACATTGACCATCCTAGTGAAGGGAGTTATCCTAGATGCCTACTTATAGCCTGGGGATCAGTGGAATATTTTAGAAACAAGTAAAGCACCAGAAAAATTTGTGACTTGGGTTCTGTTTCGTCAGGGCCGCTGGGGCGGGATTTATCCCTCCAGGGCAGAATTCCTCTCGCTAGAGCATGACAGGGCGAGATAGAATCCCATCCATGTCTCCTCAGTTTTTCCTAAGTCACCCAAATAGACTCGAATCGTGTATGGGTTAATCCCCGCAATCTAAATTAGTGCTCAGCAATCGAATATAGGTTATAATCACCTAACATTAAAATATTGGTGGTAGACAACAGCAAAAACCAAGATTCGTGTGCTTACAAAAGTAAGGAAAGCGAAAAGATAAAATAAAGTATTGTTCTTTACATGCCCAAAGAGGGGCAAAAAACCAAATAAGGATCCTTGAGACTTGGAGGTGTTATCATCACAGTCTAGATCCTTTGAGGGTACTAGGCCCTTCACGGTTTCATCCATAAAAGTGAAATGTTATAAGTCTCCTCTCTCAACTCGGGGAACCTCCCGTCTGGAGACAACACAAGTAAAGATGATCCTGATGGCCTTCCATATCCGAAACATCAAACGATCCCTCTCCAGATCCTTCCTCCTTTCCTGGAGTAATTCACGGCGGAGCATCTCGACCTTAAGAGCAGTGCTGGGTGGAACTAGGGTGGTGCTAGCAAAGGAACGTCCCAATCTCCTCTGATCAGTCGTCAAGTCCTCTTCTACCTGTGCACCTAAGAGTGGGGGCTGGGATCGGGTGGGAAACGTGTCGTCACCTGCACCGTCGTCCCCTCCCTCATTCTCCACCTCTGCAGCTACCTAACTGCTGTTGGCCCGGTCCGTTCTCTTCCTTTTGCTCCTGGAAGTGGAACCCTGCCTAATCAAAACGGGATGGAAAAAGGGATCCATGAGAAGTACCTCATCAGTGTCCCAAAGCGGCACCCTCGCCCGCTTGCACAGAGCAATCACCATCCCAGGTAAGAAGAACGACTTTTTGTTGCACTGATAGAACACCTTCCACTCTGAGATGATTTGGGCGCCCACATTTAGTCCAATCCCCTGTATAACACACACCACCACTAGAGCTCGGGGGAAAGTCGCGTCAGTGCGATTGCCCGAAGGGTGGATCCTCCTAGTAACCAAGTGCAGCTACCTCTTAGTATCCGATGACAAGTCAGTGCTAGTGATACCCTTTGAAGTAGTCCAGTAGACCTGGTCTTGGTGCGTAGGCTCCACCAGCGTATCCCTCAACGAGCCCAAGTCCATCTCCCTCAGCTTGGCCTAGCACTCCGTGTTGGGAACCTCAGACACCTCCAGTACCTCGTTAATGGATGGAGCATTCAAGGGAATGTCAACTCCCCAAATACAGATGGTTGGGTGGGGATCATCCCAGCGAATGGTAAGTAGGATGGCATAGAACTCCCTCACCCATGTGGAGCGGGCAGCAGGGGAGCCTCTGTCAGTAAAGCCCATCTAAACTTCACCAGCCCGGCTTAAAAAACAGGCGCCTTCTCCTCTAAGTTCAGTACATGGAAACCCTGCTCACAGTAGAACTTGGTGTTCCAGTCGTAGTCTAACTTTTTCTGACTTACGGCTTCAGGAAATCGGGTGAAGGGTAGATTTTCCTTGTTAATGCCGACCAGTTTAGATAATCCTGCAAAAGGCATGAGATGTACATCTTAGAACTCCATAGGATTAGACAATATCTGGTTAAGGGGGGCACAAGACACTATTTCCCTATATCCCGCCACAGCGGTCCAAGTCCTACTAAAGTGGGAAGATAGCGGCCGCCACAACGGGATGAAGGTCGCCAGAGCAGCTTTCATCAGGGACAAACTCCAGGCGCGATCATGGCACCTCTTCAACCCAAAACCCTCATTTTCCTGAGAATTCCAGCAGAACAGAGTCTATAAAGTATTCTAGTACCTAAATATACTATCATTCTACCAAAATAACCACTAAAATGTATCTGAATTCGAGTTCTACACCAAGAAAATATTTCAACTTCCCCACCCATTTTGGTATCGTTTCAACCGTATTTTTGTGAAATCCTTACGCTCAGAACGTAAGGGGAGTGTCAATGCTACGTTTTTCTAGCAAATCAAGCAACCTATTTTTTTCACCATTTTGAAACTACCCTAAGGCTATTCTATCAATCATTTAATGTCATGCAATCCTAGTTTAGTAAGTAATTCAGTAAAGATAGTATGAAGCAATAACTTTACCTTAAATTTGACGTCCGAAGTGAGGTGTTTGAGAGGATTTTGAGAGTATTGAGTGAAAAATGAGAGAAAATGAGAAAACCATTCCCCATTTCCCCCTTTACTATTTACGATCTACTACTACAGTGGGAGGTTCGTCGCCACAACGGCCTCACCTTTGTGGGAAACCTGTTGCTCTGGCGGGCCAGGCTGTGTAGTGGGACGCAAATCTTTCCTCCGTGTGTTACCCCATCTTCCTAACCGATCCCGTGAGTATAAAACCTTTCGTGCCTAAATTGAAAAGCCACCCCCTTTGTGGTCCCATGATGGCCCAATTTTTTAGTTTAGAACTACTATGAGAAGGGCACAGGTTTATTCCTTCACTAGTCCTTCAGGGGAGAATAAGGGGTAAATTGGTATCTATTGTAATGACTCAAACTGTCGTTAATTAGGAAAGGAAAAATGTCAGGGAAATTAGGTCACCTATCCCGCCAGAGTGGCCTTGACGCCGCTAGGGCTGTGGCGGTCTAGCGGGATAAGTTGTCACCAGAGCAGGATGGGTAAGGCAGAATGTAAATAACGCAAAATCTGACTTCCTTCTTTTTCCAAAAACACCAAGAAGAGGTAAGGATCACCCCAGAAACCCTCAAAAGGCTTCTCTTGCCTTGGGAAAGAAGGATGAAGAGATTTCTAGCACAAGGATGATGATAGATTACGGATTCTTGGTCAAAATCACCGTCCCATCACCTGGAAAACCATATTTTGAGCTGCAATCCCTCTGTGAATGATTGGCACCCAGGTAGGCTAGGTTTATTAATTTGAGTAGTTTAAATCTGTGTCCACTATGTAGTATGTTGATAGTTATGTAGGAGTCACGCTTAGGACGTCGTGCACCGAAAAAAGGATGATTGTTTATATCTTGTCAATTGTTGAATAAGATGGGAATCAGAGAAGGAAACCTTGTCCTAGGAAATAGGTTGAAGGGTGTATGCTTGTTGTTGTTTGCTCCATGTTGTGTACATGAATAGGATTAGAAAACATGACTCGAATGATAATGAAAAGACTAAGAATAAATAATTACATGCCATGAACCTATTACTTGATTGTATGATAATGAGTACTGTTTCTTATGGATGTGATTGTGAATGTGGTTGTGTTGATTCGATCGGGTGTCACGTTTTGGAACACTAACTTGGATCAGGTGCCACGTTTTGATGCATATATGGGATCGGGTGTCACATCCAGCACACTAATTAGGATTGGCTACCATGTTCCGATACACTAACAGATTGGGTATGGGTTCCATGAGAGGTTCATTGACTTGTCATATATGAATATTATTGATAATGTGGAACTGGACATGTTTCCTGAAAAGATAATTGGTTTGTACATCATGTTCTTATATGTAAGTTCATGGTGTCGTAAGGTAATCAGGTATATCTCGTAACAAATGAACTGTGAAGGGTCAAGCCTAAATCGGGATGTGGTAGGGTAAGTGGGGACCAAGGGTTCCGATATTATCATTGTTATTTAGAAAGGTGTTCATGTGTGTTATCTTTGAGGAAGGGGGTGGTGTCATGTGGTAGTGTTAATAGTTTGGGTTTTACTCCCGGAAGGAGGTGTAGTCATGTGGTAGTGTTAATAGTTTGGGTTTTACTCCCGGAAGGAGGTAGTATTGAAACGTTTAATAAGCCTTAATAGGGTGAATTATGAAGTCAAGGGTTGAGTGGGTTGGTAGAATGAGTGAGGGCATTTCGTGAGTGTTGACCGGATTGGTAGTAGTTATTTCTGGAGTTTCTTCTAAGTGATGGAATGATTATGTATGATCAAGAATTAAGTGAGTAAGGGTTAGGACCTCTTAAAGGAAACGACTCTAGACTAGCAGCCCATCATGCATGCAACACATCTAAAAGCACAAAACCAAGGAAAAAAACTTCAACTCCAATCTAAACATACTCAATGCAACACAATGGAGTAGGAATTATATCTAACAACCCAAAATGCATGAAATTCTACATCTACTCATATTCAAGGACGAACTACCATCTCCAAGGTAAAAGTACGTTCAACACACCCTCATGGAGCCTATATGCAATCTATACTCATAACATTCTTCCAAGGAGGAATCTCTCAACTCCAAGCTAGGACATGTTCATCTATTCATCTCATGAAGTTCTATAGGCAACTTATACTCAATGCACTACAATATGAGGAAAATATTATGCAAACTCATTTTCTTTCTAAACACAAGTTTTCATGAACATGCACATCATAACAAAATCATGGAAACATCTAAAACACACATGACTTCACATAAAGGACAAATCATGAGGAACTCATCATCTTAATGCTAAAGGAGGAATACAAGGAAAGGGGATGAGGATATCGGGACTTTTTATTAGCCCTTGACCTCCCAAGTAGCACCATCACCTAAACCCCTCACTCAAAGACCACTCTTTAACCCTTTCATTGAAGCAACTTCCGTACTCTTCGATTTCGTAACTTCCCTGTTCAAGATCCCTACCGGTATTTCTAAATTAGAGAAATTCTCATTAACTCCCAACTCTTCTTCAGGAATTTATGAATGTCGGATCTCCTACACCTTTCTATATCCTAGAGACATGGAAAATCGAATACACTGGTGCCACTCATTAAGCAACTCTAGTTCACAAGCAACCTTACCAACACCATTTAAGATCTCATAGGAGCCTACAAAATCGGGACTAAACTTCCCAAACTCACTATGGCTCTCAAGGTGAGAATTTCAAGCATACCTGAATCATGAACATCAAGAACACTCAACGACCTTGCGATCTAAGCACATGATCTCTGCCTTGGGAGTAAGCCTATATGGACTCTTATAAAAATGGGGGATTTAAATTGAAATAAAATAAAATAAAAATAATAAAAAGATAGCTTTGAACTAAGTATTTATTTATATTCAGATTATGAAAAGTAACTAGGAATGTGTTCCCCATAAGCTCATAACGCAGTAATTATAATAATAGTAATCATTTTCTAGTGTATTACATGCAAAGTGATAAGTTAGGTATCTCTAAATCCTTGGTCCGGCATCTAGAGAATTTCACCCCGCACCTTGGTCCGGCTACGTGTGTATAATTTACTAACCCTTACCTTTACCTCATATTAGACATCATAATCGATGTTTGGCTTAGTTATTACTTCGCACCAATCGACACTAGCCTATTAGATAGTATCACACTAAATCTATGTTGATAATTCTTTTCTTGTTAATTACCTCCTTGGTCCGGCAAGTAGTAACAAGGCGAGTTCTAACGTTGGCCACCGTTAAAAAGACTTCTAAACGAAAGAATTATCAATGCATGCAAAATACTAGTCAAGAATTACTTATTTACTATTCATACTTTGTTAACCGCTCATGGTTCTCACAACCCTAGTTATGAAAGTTAGGTACTCATTATCTCAAAAACACAATCAAAATTTATTAAAATAAATATGCTTATGTTAATCATAAAAAGTTAAGAACAATAGCTAAACTATCTTTTATTAATCACGAATACAAATAAATAATAAAGGAGAAGAAAGAATAAACCACAATTCTCCGGCCTCCACGACAGTTCTTCCAAAGTTCCTAAGCTAGAAGAAAATTTATATTATGTTTTGTATCTTGGTTCTTGGCTCCCCTCTCCAAATAATAATTTCTATGCACTATTTATAGATGTAGGAAACCCTAAATAAAATAATTGAGTCCAAATTAAATTAGGAATCCAAAATCAAAAGGAATTGGATTCCTTTTTCTTTTTCGCCGCGTGAACAGTAATACCGCCGCTCAACTTAATTCTGCACCATTCACTTGCTGCCACGTGGCAGCAGCAAGAAGCAAGCGTAAAATTGAATTTCCACAATTTGCAGCCGCCATTTCCTTTTATATATAAATATATTATTTTATTAAATTTAATCTATTAAGCTGTCTGCTTGATTTCCTTCTTCAACCTTTCATTTTTAATTCGTTTTAGCTTTAAACTTCTCCAATTTTCCACCAATTTAATCCTACAAATAAAATACCAAATTTAGCATAATCCATCAAATTAATGCTCAAAAAGGACAAATATAAATAATAAATGTGAGGAAATAATGATTAAAAATATGTATTTTTAGTGTCCTTGATTGGACCGAACCTCAACATAAGGTTGCTTACGTATCTTGTCAAAGCAATAATCAGCTCAAATGTAGTTCAAAAGATTATAATAACAACATTATTTTTAATAAGAAAATACTTCTCTTTTTTAAATTTTTTAATAAGGATCACCGAACCTGAGGAGGGTTGCCTACGTATCTCATTGAGTTGAGAATCAGGCGTGCGTAGTTCGTTCAGATTGGACACTTAAAATAACTTTAAGATATTGAAACTTCATGTAGCACATAAAATTATCTAAGTGGTCAATTAAGAGAGGGTACTTGTCATAACGGACCCAACTCTTGTTTCAGGTCACACTAAGTCAAAAATGCAATGATGCGAATAAGCGAAGCCTACTAGGGATAAGCATGCCTATGTCCAAGTTTTACTAGGTTCAAACCTGAACGAGATAAGTATCTAGAATAACTTACCTGAGTGGACAACTCGGGCCAGGGTGGGCCAACTTATCGGTAGCAGCGTTATTCCGACTTCATTGTTGGTCCAACCCCGCTTAGCATATGCTACTAATAATCCTTCACCAGGTGCCAAAACACTCTTACTTTATCTCAATAGAAAGTAGGATGCATAGTTGCATTCCTGTGACTGTGTGTGAAGTGTTTTTTTAGAGACTAACAAAAGGTGCGTGAAAGAAGAAGTTTATAATACAATTCAACAATATCAAAGCAATAAATGAGCAATAAGTAGCATATTAGGCCGTTATACACAATATATCCAAATAATAATAATAAGATCAAGTAAAAGTTAATATAACAAAGCTCGAATTATGGTTATTCCCCAGCAGAGTCGCTAGAGATGTCACACTCATTTCCGCGCACAGCGAGGGGTTTTTCCAATTTAAGTGACGGTATTGATTTAGGGATTTATTTTATTTTTTGGAAGGCGCGACTTGAAATTGAGTTATGTCTTCCAAGTCACATTTTATTTTTAATCCCTAATCTAAAGGAAAATGACTCTTTATTATGGTCTGCAAACTAGAAATTCGAGTAAGGAATTTTGTTGACCGAGGGAAAGGTATTAGGCATCCCTCGAGTCTCATGGGTCTAGCATGATCGTTTTTATTGACTTATACTTGACTTAAATTATTTTTGGATATATTATTACGTGCCATGATTTGTTCAAATTGATCTTATTTATTGAACTTTTATTTGGTTTCAACCTAGATGCGTAACCACATTCTTGGTCTTGACATTTAGAGACATAATTGTCTTTCTTCACATCGCACCTAATAATTTTATCTATAAGTCTTATGTTAAATTAATGAAAGTTAATTATATTTTTTGGACAAGGTGCGTCACTACATCCTTGAATTTTTTTTTAATGTCTCAAGAAAAATGTGTAACCACATTCTTAATTAAAATCGACTTTTGAAATGAATCATATATTTTAATATTTTACCTATTACTAAAAAATTTAAGTGTATTATTAATGATTAAACTACCTCTACTATTTTATATTTATAAACACTATTTACATAATAAAACTCTAAAATCTTAAATAAATATAAAGTTATTTCATATTAAAATTCGGCATAGATGCATTTATATATTTAGTATTTTTACAAGTCATGTCAAAAAATATTAAAAAATAAAAATTGTGTAACTCTTCATATCTTAATTTTTCTAGGATGAACATTTTTAATTTTAGATGAAGTTGACTAAACAAACTATTAGAATTTTTTTTTTTAGGTATTTGATAAATTTTGGTTGGATGCAAGAGATGTTTAATTAATAATAGCATATGGTACAAGATGAAAAGCAATAAGATTAAACACACATAAAATTCGAGCAACTTCATAACATTGAAATCAAGTATTATATAATCATGAAAATCAAATTATACAATAAAAATTAAATGGTACATATTGCGAAAATTCAATTCGCGAAAAGGAAACAATGCTAATAAGGACCCACGAACTCGAAATCACAAAAGTGAACCTCGACGTCAACTCTTTTTCTGCCAATGTGTAGGGTGGCCTTTGGTGAGTAAAAAGAAGTAAAATGTAAGGATATTATTTTTTGTTTTTTCTTTCCGTGTGAATGTGTTGTGTGTTTGTGGATAGGGATAGGAGTGTGAAATTTTTTGTGTGTTTGCTGCCTGTGTGTATAGTAATTTTTTTTCCTCTTGAACGTTTCTTTTGTGTTGCTGTGTTGTGTTTTGCTTTCTGATTTTTCTGGGTTTTTTTTATACGTTTTTGTGTATGTTGTTGATAATATAGTAGTGTAGTGGTGTAGTGTTGCTGATTGTTTTTTGTGGGAGTGGGGACAATATAAGGGGTATGTAGTGGAGTGGGGGTATGTGGGTGGTGAAGGTAATGGGGTAATGTTAAGGTAATGGGGTGTAGTGTATGTGTAGTGTGATGAGTGGAAAGTTTTGGTTGTTTTCTTTTTTAAAAAATAAATAAAATAAATTGTTGTTAACAAATAATAATAATAATAATAATTACTTATGTTGGATTAATAAAAATATAGAAAAGTTAAATAACTAACATTAAAATATAATTAAGAAACACTAACTTATTCATTAAATCTAAATTAAAAACATATATATTTGTCAATTTCCTTTTCTTGAAAAATAAAACTTAGCCTAAAACATGACTCTATTTTTTGTTGTTTTCAAATCTTTTAAAATAAACTTAACAAAATAAGATTAAAAAAAAATAAAATATCTAATTTAAATAAAAGAAATTTTTTACCACTAAAAATGGTGTAAAATTTAAGTTCGGTCAAAAATTATGTGTCTACAAGCATGATACATATAGCATAAATTTTAATATCCAATCTTTTACATTCAATTATATGTCCCTATGCTGGTTTAAATTCTAAGATACGCATAAACTATAACCTAGTTTTTTTCATTTGTCATAGGTGAATGGACTCACAAAATTGGGACCGAAAAGCTCAACATGCTCAAAATTAAAGGTATATGCACTACACGTTTTCAAAAATTCAAAAATTTAAATGGAAACACTTGAACATGTCCCTTCCATGTGTCCTACCAAAATAATCATATCTACTATATAAACAAAATGGTCTCCATTATCTTTAAAAGAAAAAATAAAAGGGAAACATCTCATCAAGTCTGCCAATCGTGTTAAATCACACCTCTACCCAAAATAAAACTCTTCATATTAAGGGTGTGTTTGGTATGAATCCTAGAAAATGTTTTTTCGAAAAATAAGTAGATTTTTGTCTTATTTTCTCATGTTTGGTTGGTGAGTAGAAAATATTTTCCGAAAAAAAAAATTTAGTGTTTAATTTATGAATGAATTTTTTTTTGAGAAATATCTTTTATTTTTACTAGAGTAGAAAATAATTTTTGAAATTGAAAATATATTTTAAAATCAAACTTAAATTTTTTTGGGGGGTGGGGGGCTGGTAAGGGGGCCTGCGCGGGGGGGAGAGGGGTCTCGGTAGGGTTGAAAAAATAAAAATTTAAAGTTAAAAATATTTTTTAAAAACAAACTTAAAATTTTTTTTGGGGGGTGGGGGGGGGGCTAGTAAGGGGGTGGGGGGAGGTCGAGGGTAGGGGTGAAAAAATGAAATTTTGAAGTTGAAAATATTTTTTTAAAATAAACTTAAATTTTGTTTTTGGGGGTGGGGGGAGGTCGAGGGTAGGGGTGAAAAAATGAATTTTTGAAGTTGAAAATATTTTTTTAAAATAAACTTAAATTTTGTTTTCGAGGGTGAGGGTCGAGGGTAGGGGTGAAAAAAATGAAATTTTGAAGTAGAAAATAATTTTTAAAAACAAAACTCAAATTTTGTTTGGGGGGCTGAGGGGCTTGGTAGGGGGGCTGGCCAGGGGTGGGGGGGGATCGAGGATCGGGGTGAAAAACTAAAATTTTGAAGTTAAAAATATTTTCTAAAAATAAATTTAAATTTTTTTGGGGGGTGGGTGGGTAGGGGGCTAGCAGGGGGAGGGTCGAGGGTAGGGGTGAAAAAAATAAAAATTTGAAGTAGAAAATATTTTTTTAAATCAAACTTAAATTTTTTTGAAGGGGTGGGGGGTGAATGGGGGCGAGGGTATGGGGGTTAAAAAAATGAAATTGGAAATATCTTTTAAAAATAACTTTTACTTTTTTTTTGGGGGGGGGGGGGGTGGTAGGGGTGAGGGTGGGGTAATTGAAGATAGAAATATATTTTAAAAACAAGCTTTAAAATTTATTTATTTTTAGGGGAAAATAAATTGATCTTTTCAACAAAAAAAAATTGTAATTTGAAATTGGAAGAGAGTTTTGAAAAATGTTTTCCTTAAGTTTTGAAGGGAAGTCATTTTCCTTAAATTTGAGGAAAATGAGTTGATTTGAAAAATATTTTACCCAACCAAACATGAGAAAATTGAAAAACATCTTCATACCAAACACACCCTAAAGGAATCTCTAATGTCTAGCCAATTAAATCACATTTACTTCAACACTCTTTATTTAAAACACTGTTCTAAATGATGGATACCTTTTCTCCAGACTAATTTGTTTTCTCTCTCTTCTAAATGATGGATACCTTTTCTCCTTATACCTCTATGACAAAACCCCAAACCCCACCCTCTCATCCCTTACCTATACATGTTCCTTAGGAACTAGCCCTTATACCCTTCATGGAACAGGTTAGAATAGCTACTCTACCTTCTGTGATTTTTGTTGATGTTCTTGGTGTTTCTCATCTGGAATATCTACTTGTAGAGGTGGTTGTGGTTCAGGGGGACCATACATGGGTGAATTAGGGGTTAATGAGGGAATTTTAGAGGATTTACCTCATGAAGGGGGACAAACTAGGGACCCTACAGCTGAAACTTGTTCACTTTCTAGGCTTATATTAAGTGCATCTAGTGAGGCGGAACTAGGTTTGCTATCCAAGGTCATCATGACAGGTGTTCTATTTTCTAGTACCAAGTCAATAGAACAGGTCGAGGGCTTGGTCATTGAAGCTGAAGATAATTTCCCCATTGCAAATCTTGTCCCCAAACACCTTAGGTTTTGCCTACGCAAGGCTTTGGGATGGCCTGTAGTGGTTCCAAAAGATAACCTATAGGTGACTCACCTTCTCATCTTTTGGTGGCTATCCCTATCCATAAGTGTAACACCTCGAAAGTGCCTAACTCAGATAAATGCAATAATTAGCCTAAAGTCTATAGGTTTTGGT
Organism: Solanum stenotomum; assembly: GCF_019186545.1. Classification (NCBI taxonomy): domain Eukaryota; kingdom Viridiplantae; phylum Streptophyta; class Magnoliopsida; order Solanales; family Solanaceae; genus Solanum; species Solanum stenotomum. The sequence continues at coordinate 36,515,437 of NC_064288.1, forward strand.
ATTTACGAACAATAGTTAAGGGTCGTACAAAGCTTTACGGCTCATGGAAACAATTTGTGGTCGATATTTCATAAATTAGGTTAAGTTTATCAGTGATTATGCCTAGGCTTATGAACCATACTTAGGTCTACATGTCATAGACTACCCTCGTGAAAGAATTTATTGAAGTTGGAATTTTTATTTCATTAGTACAAAAGAAATTACGGGTCGTGGTTTGCTGTACGAGTCATGGATAGGCTGGTAGAAGTAAGTCTAGTTACTCCCTACTTCAGAACCTCGGGTTCCAAAGTATGAGTCAATAGTACGACTCATCTAAGGAACCATAAGAAGTAGTTGGGTCTCGTATATTCATATTTCAAAAATTGGTAATTTTAGTACATTGAGTTCAATGAAAGGATAGTACGAGTCATACAAAGGACTATGAATAATAGAATGGTTTTGTAGATCGTCCTTCAGAGATGGGATGATTTCAGTAGTTGGGATTCTATGATTGGACACTATGGGCTGTTGAAAATATCATGGGTCGTGGAAGTGGTTTGTGGTTCAAAGTTCTAAATTTAGGATTTTTAGTTGAGTTTTACAGACAGGTTTCTATGGTCCGTAGATTATCTCATAAAGCCTGTTCTGCTGTTTTTATTCAGAGTTAATTGGGTATTTTCTCACTTTTTTAATTCCTATACTCCGTCATTTTAGGCTTATTTAGAAGGGTATAACTGATTCCTAAGACCCTAACCTCCCAATTCACTCTCATTCTCCCAAAATCCAATTCTTCCTCTCTCTCAAGTCTTCACTCTCAAGCAATCTAGGGCTCTAATATCTCAAGTCTCCATTGAAGGATTTCACATATGGTTTCTATCAAGGTATGTGAGAACTTCATCAATGGCTTCTCTTCACCCATTGAGTCCCAAAGAAACCTCAATTTCTCAATTTAAACCTAGGGTTTCATGATTTTTTATGGGGTCTTGTTGAATTACGAATTATTTTTCATGATTGATCTTATTATGCATGAATTGATTATAATTTAAGGTTTTCAATGATATTTTTATGAACCCATGATATGCAAATATTTTCATGACCATACTTATGTTATTTTCACATGCAAGCTTCATATTATCAATTTTTTTATAAATAAGGATGCTTTCAGATAAAGTATCATTCAATATGTATGATTATCATGATTTAGATGCTTTTAGACGAAGTGTCTCTCAAATTATGTTATGTTATCATGATTAAAGGTGCTACTCAAATTATCAGCTTTTTCATGAATGATTCAATATTATCAGAATATTACTGTTTCTAGATTTATGCATGTTTTATGTTGGGAATATTCTTAACAACTAGTGGACCTAGGGATGTAGTCTCACCTTTTAGTTGAGATATGATACCTTTAGAATCAATCCATGTCCCAGAACTACGTTCCCTTGTAGGATCTATCTCAGGTAGACATTAGCTAGTGGATCCACTTTAACTTGGATTTCATGGTCCTTACCTTGGCAAGTAGGACACTCTCGTTTTAGTGTGGGAGCAGAATTCTGAACTCCATATTGCAGCTCACATCGTTTATGCCAATTATCATATACATCCCACAAATCAATATGTTTTTAGACATCATGACCTTGTATTATAATTTTACTTAGTAAATCCATTAGCATATTTTACAGACTTATCATGTTATAATGTCAGATTTATGCATTTCCCCATACGCAATACATTCTGAGTACTGACAACATACTTTTCTACCTATATTGTTTCATAATATTGGTTCTAACATATTCTATCCAGCTCACAGTTAGTAAAGAATCCTCTCATCCTCGCTCTATTATTGGTGAGTCCTCATGATCCTAGGACTTCCCTTTATGCTTTCATTCAGTATTTTCATTTGAGTTTTCAGATAGTTCGAGTGAGTTAGGGACTTGTCCTAGAAAGTCTCTTATGAGTAGAGGCTTTTCAAACATTAGTTTTCGGCGTATGCTGTCTTGTATCAGATTCACTCTTATGATATGTTAGACTTGCTTATGTTCTTTAGTTTATTTAGTTGTGTATGTTATCTAAGTTTCATGTTATGTCATGTGGTTATCTTGGGGTCTCTCGTGTCTCTAAGCATTATGTCACGTCTAAGGAGTAGTCTTAGGTCATGACAGTATAACTTGGTGTGTAAAAGGTTTGTCGATAAAGGTTTTTTTGCTCTATTAACCAAAAAGACAAAATCTAAACAACGGTAAGTGTGTTTCTCCAGCCAACCCTATTAACATCACTAATGAGATTAATGAGTTTGAAAGGGATATAAAATGTAAGTGTATTGTTTTGTTTGCTCATCCACAAAAACATGTTAAGCAACCTGTTCCTTTTAAGGATGTTTCCGAATCCAAGTTGGTTGATGAGCCCACTGACAGTGAATAAGATGATAGTGACTTTCCTTCCTCTAAGTATCTTGGAGATACTGACACTGATGAGGAGGGGATTTAGGGTGATATCAAGGTGAGCATACGAGCGATGACTTGGAGGATAGGCCTGATGCTTATACCACTAGGATTGCGATTTTTGGGCAACAAATTGTGCTTTAAGGTAGAGTGATTACTGGCTTTAGGGGCCTGAGATGGTGAACTCATATTTATTTTGAGGGCATTGGGTTGGTCAAACTTTTTCCTTTAATGTGATATGAGACACAAAATGGGAAGAGAAAAGACTCATCAATTCTATATTAATGTGTTAGGTTCGTCCTCCTTTAGTTCTAGTATGGTGAGAGATGTTTACTTTACTCTTAATCCTATGTCATGCTCAAATATTCGGTGTTCCAAACATTGGGTGGTGTCACTATATGAAGCAAGATTGGCCTCCACTTGATGAATTGCCTTCAGCCTTAGATATGTCACGAAGGTTTTCAAATATTCCCATGTTAGAGGCTCATACCATAGTTGAGTAAGGTGTTATGCTTCCCTTGCAGAAACCACTATTTGATGTTATGCACAAAATGATACTCCTAAGAAAGCACAAGTGTACTGAGGCAAACTATATAGATCTCACCCTTATGGAGTTATTGATTTCTCAAATACCCATAAATTTTCCCTAACTCATCTTGTGTCACATGATGGGTCCTGCTTGGGGTCTAACACTTTGAGGTTCCTATCAAAACTTGGAAATATTAATCCACTAAGGATATTTTAGGAGTAGTGAACCAGGCAATAGTACATGCTCCTCGGCCGGGGGGGGGGGGGGGGGGGNNGGGGAGGACCACTTCAAAGGTGGAGGGCATTACTTATTACCAAAGATGGGAAAATTGTGGCATTTCAAGTCTCTCATATGGATTCCATGGATCATCTGCATGTCACCTATAGACTTGAACATACTGAATTTTTGGATGAAATGCTAAGATCAAGGTTGAGCATGCCACATTGAGGCTCTCCTTGAAACTGAGAGGTCAAGTCATTCTGCTAATCTAAAGGGTGTTTTTTTATCTTCTTAAGAAAGATCTATCATCATCATCCCATTCTTCTTCTTCTCTATCCTAATCACTCTTACCCTTCCCATTCCCTTTTGTAACCACAAGTGCTTGCTTTTACCTTTTTTGTTATGATTTCATTTGTGGTGTACATGTTTTGATTAATGCTATTGTTGGGTTTTAGTTTCTTGTTATTGTCTATCTCCTCTAATTTTGTAAATTCTTTGTTGTAACTGTTCAGGTTCTTACTTTAAAGTATGTGTAGGTAAAATCCTAGTGGCCATGAGTATTCAAATTGCATCTCCTAGTGTGTTGTCTATAGTCATAGTGTTTTATGATGCCAAAAGAGGGGAAATGCATACTTGTGTGATATTTATAACCCAATTAGTCTAACATAACCCTCTAATATGTTGCTTTGATTGGTGTGCTTTGAGAAATTGACATTGAAGTTATGCACACAAAAAGCCACGATATGTCATCGTCAAAAAGAGAGAATTTGTTAGATCGAGTAAGATTTTGATGATTGACAATTAGGAGAGGAGATGCAAGGTACTAGTTACTGAAATGTGTTCCACTCATATAGAGTCTGATCACATGAATAAAATGGATTAAAGGCGGTGAACAAAGAGAGTTTATGACAAAAGACTTATTTACATAGAGTCTCCTTTCATAGTGAAAGGAGACAAATAAAGGGAAGTAGTATAAGGAAGGAGACCTACTCCCAACTCAAAGAAGGAGAAGTATAACATATATTAAGGGTTTAACAAAGAACTTTACGCACTTATAGCGAGAGCTTCAAGCAGAATACAATCAAATAAGAGAGAGACTAGATTGAAGATTCAAGTGCATTGATAACATAGGCTTATGTTTTCTAGTTCTTGAGTCTAGATTGTTTGTATTGTTGATTATTGAGTTGTAATATTTTGTTTTCATAGATTTGATTATTCTTCGAGTTGGAGGCAACTTGCAGATGGTTCAACAGTCAAGGATGATTGTTGATACAAAGGTATCAGAGTTTAGTTCCTAAGATTTGCAAGTTTTGTAATCTAAAACCTTTTGTTGGCTCAGAGTTTATTGAAGTTGAGTTAAATCCTACAATAGTATAAGTTGTGGTTTTTACCCTTTATGAGATGGGTTTTTCCACGACAAAATATTATTACTCTACTTCCCCTTAATAAACGCAGTGCCAGTAATTTACAAAGGAACAGATAGAGTATACTTGTTCCTTATACAATTAGGGCATCAGTATTCCAACACAAGATATCAACAATAAGACATAAAAGATATATTGAATAACTAGATCTACAAATCATATAGGAATGAAACGATCCGAAAAGGATAAAACTCAAGGCAACTTGAAGAAAATCTTAAAAATAATTTGGGAAGATAGAACCTGGAACTTGAAGAGGAGATCGTATGTACTCTGATGGGAAGGAAGAATAATTCCAGCCAAATTTATTGCTTCTTGTTTGCTGAAATCTAGTTTCCTGTTGTTGGGTGGAAAGGCGATGGTGTCCTGTGAGTAAAACAAAAGGGGGAATGAAAATGATGGAGAAATCGCCAAATAAGTGTGGTGATGTGCAAATTGGAGAAACCCTAGAAGATCGGTGATGAGGGAGCACAATCTTTTCTTTGAATTCACGAAAGGAGTGGACCTGAGATGCAAGAATGAAAACGTGGTGTTGCTCTATATATAGAGAGAGGGGAAATAACTTATTACATATTTTCTCAATCTAATGAACGTTTACGTGTTGATGCTTGAGGTACAATACTTTATTTTAATTAAATAAAAATCTTACTAATTGTGGAGAGTGCCTATGAATAATAAAAGGGAAAAATCACACCCCATAAATAAGATAGAGTGCTCATATATTTCATCTATAATTTTAATATATACAATGTGATAATATATTCTTATATGTGAAGCATTTCTCTTTTATCTTTTATATTTAAGAATTTAAAATTTTATCTTTGATTACATGATTTCATCATTACATACTAAAGTCACGGTTAATATGAATTCATGACGAAAAATATGTTTTCATTTCTAAAGTCGAAACCAAACTGTCTAATTAATATTGAAATTGACATATCATATGTAGAGAACATCATTTTTCTTAGTTTATTTAGAAAACAAGAGATTCTATGAAACAAACACACTTGTTGCATTCAAGTAATAATAGATAAACAATATTCAAATTATTGTTTCATGTTTTATGTTTTCTTCCCGTAAACAATTAGGCTTACAAGTCAGATTTTGCATTATTACTATTTTTTCTTATCCTACAAAAGAGAACACGGTAGTTAATTGAGTTGTCCCTTTTCATATAACTCATTTTGCCCACCAAGTTATTTGGCAAACCAAACAAATCGACAAAACCTCTTTGATCTATAAACTTATTTATTCATAATATTTTTTTTATTATAGTGTTTGTATACACCTAGACTAATGCAATAGAGTACTTGTTAAAAATTCACCCACAGATCCACTACCTTGTTAAATTCAAAAAAATTGTCACTTTCACAAATAAAAATTAAGAAACCATACAAGTTAAAGTATTGAAAGTGTAAGTGGCCAAGAGATCTTAGTGTCTCGTACTGTCAAAGTATTGTTTTTCTAAAATATAAAGCCTACAAAAAGGGGTGAAAATATACCTCAATCTTTTTATTAAGCATATGGGGCTTTACAACCAAAATTCTGCATAATTCAAAAATTCAAACACCTAAAATATCTCAACAAACTAAAACAACCTGATAAAAATTTAAATTTCAAATTCATCCTAAGTCTAGGCAACTTATGCTAGAAATTACTAGTGTAACTGAAAGCAAAATTCAACACTCATCCTTTGTTTTAGTTACCGCAATTTTAAAAATGTTCTTCCTCAATTTTTTCTTAGGCGATTGGTGCTCAATTATTTTCATTTTTTTTAATTGAAAAGTTGTGTCTTTCCTTTTTTTTCTTTTAGTTTTGTGCTTAAAAACACACTCAATAATCTGGACAGTGATAGGATTCACAAGGAGTTGTTGTACAGTTTTTTCATCAGGGTAATTTTCGTCATTGAACATGTAGGCATGGTATGTGTACTAAAGCTGAAAATCTGGAAGGGAAATTTTGTATGAAAGCAAGTGAATGAATATATTTGGATGCTTTGAATTCTTGTGTTTGATTATAAATTGCAACTTAAGCTTAATTTGAACTTTTACATGAGCCAAGTGTTTTGCTTGATGATAAAGCTTACTTAAATTGAACTTGTGACATGTGTGGTGAGACATTGTGTATTCCATGTATTGCATCTTCGTCTAGAATTTTCCTTGCATATTGTTGAAGGGAAACCAAAAGTGTTTCTTTGTTTAGGACATGATAATAGGCCTCCTTTGATATGTTCAGAAATTTTAGCCTTACAAGATATACTATCACTAGTAGCACCTTTGAGCATGTAGCCCTTTGTTGGTAGCTGCATTTTTACCTGAACGAATTTATTGAATCCCTAGTTGTTTGCACCCTGCTTGCCTAAGCATTGTAGCATACACTGATTAGAATTAGTAGAATTGAAATTCAATAGATATTTTAAGTGTCAAAAGGTGACCAGTGACAGTCGCAAGGTGATGAAAAATCTCTCTTTAAAAGAATGAGCCTCATTTAATTTATATATATATACACTAACGTACTAAAAGTATCTAGGGGCAGTCGTGAAATGATGCGAGTTACTTATGACAGTAGTATTAAGGAGAGGGCTGAAAATACAAAGAAGGAAATAAAGAGGTGATGAAGTCTAAAATGTACACAATGCTTAGGGAAGTGTTAGTCACTATTATATAGTTTTCTTACCCGTCCCCTAGGCTATATTACAGCCCGTGAAAGTCCTACTTGATTCTTTGTAAAGCATGCTTAATTAATGGAGATATACATAATGGGAAAAGCCTATGGTTCTATGTGCATACGTGTGAATGTTCTTTGTGAGGGTGATATTTGATTCTTGATGCTAAGTCCATACATTATACTAAATCTTGTGAGTGAGTTGTGAATCACTTTCTTTGTTTAAGGGGCAATTGTTTGATGAAAGATAGGTGACATCTGATGGATGGCATGAAGCTTTAATTTTTAAGCTGCTAAAAGTTGTTGAGTCAATACTAGAAGTCATATGGTGTCTATATGATGGTCAAAGCCAAGTGTGACTGAAAACATGCTTATTGTGGCTTGAGAAAAAGATTCCTGAAAGTAATTAGTTGAAGCACAAATGTTAGTAGTGTTGAATCTAGGTCTTGGGTGTATGTTAATTGTTCGAGGACAAACAAAACTATAAGTGTGGGATGATGATCTTGAGCGTATTTATATACTAGGAGACAAACAACACCCATGCTTTAGGCAAGTTCAAAGTCAAATTCTTTAGTTATTAATAGTGTTTGAGTCATGTTATTGCATTATGATTAACAAATATGATAAGTGTTTGTAGGTTGGGAAACAAAAGGAAAAGGGGAACAAAAGCAGCAGCTCATGAAGTGAAGATTGGGTCCAAGCGCGAGAGCATGAATGATAAAGTGTCAAATAGAAAAGGAATTCAAAATGAAAAAATATATAGATATGTATCCGATCCCCTCTGCATCGCGAAGACAGACTTAATTATTTCTCTACACGCATGAGTTTGAGGTAGAAGACTGTGTATCCCCTCCACGTTGCGGAGAGGAGGAGTTGATAAAAGTTGAATTTGCAAGACACCTCCGTGTCATGGACACAATTCTGGGATTTTTGCTGACTTTTCCCAAACTATAAATATACTTGGATTTTATTTTTTTTAATTATTCTATTTCTTGTTTTTGGAGAACGACGACTTGGAGACTAAGTTCTTCAACCTTAGGGTTCATTCCTACTCTTTACTTTCATTCCATTTTTCTTATGCTTACTGAATATTTAAAGATCGAGAATCACATATGAGTAGCTAAATTCCCTTTTTCTAGAATTACGGCTATAAGAGGATTTTATATTATTAAATGTCACGCTCCGAAGCTACCCCCAGGATGTGGACACGAGACCTAAGATCACGAGTGACCCCAAGCTAACCCTGCTAGCATGTCATAAGCATACTTAAAGATTTACTAAGATAGAAAGTACTATGCGGAAGCTAGAAACATATCATAAAATGAAATGATGGGGAATACCCATTCTAAGTCTGAATATAAATATAACTGAGTTTAATGACAACTGAAATATCAAACTCCAAAGCTAAAACTGAATCTAACTATGTCTGAAAAAGTCTCTAACTGACTAGAAATGCTAGGACATGCCCCAGCTAGATCTAGCAAAAACTAAAACTAAAGACTAAAAGTAGAAAAGATAATCATGTCAATCGTCCTCGAAGAATGATGACTCACCACTGATGATACTGAACAGGAGATCGAGAACCGATTAATGCGTGATCTGATTGCTGAGGACCTGAACCTACATCACGAGAAGATGTAGCGCAGAGTATGCGTCAGTACTTGAAAGGTAATGAGTATACAAGATAGAATAAAGTTGAACAATATACATAACTGAACAAAGCATATAACTGAGAAATGCTATAAGATAGCATGATACTAAACTGAAAATACTGAACATGAACTAACTGAATGCAATGAGCAAATTTATAACATGTTGAATCTGAATACTGAATTTAGACAGTAACCTGATCAATGCACTAGAATTTGACTGTCTGTGGGAGATACTAATAACCGTCATAAAACCACATGAGCTAAATAGAGAGTCTGATGTATACACCCCAGCGAGAGGACCCAATATACCCTGCCAGAGGTATAGAGACATGATTGGCGTGATCACTAAACTGATGCCCACAAAGGGGACTTATAACCTATGGGGGCACGTAGTTCTAGGACTTGAGGGTGACTGACCCTAGTCCATTCGGTATTAATCCTACTCCGAATTGATTATGTACGTAACACATTATGTCTGGATTTTTGTAATACTGGATAGCTCAAAATACTGTCATGCTAACTGAAAATGCAACATTAATTTCTAATAATGAAACATTCAAAAACTGGGGCATGTACATATGTTTATCTATCCTATCTAATGTAATTCATGAACTAAAAGAACTACATAACTAAGGTTCTGAGTTTCAAGCAAGAACGAAGCAATAATTCCATGAAAACATGATAATCTGATTTGGATTAGTCTAACAACTGAATCACAACATAAATTCTGAAATCCTAAAAACTCTAGTTCTATCATGATGTAAAGAATCAAGAATGTGACTAAATTCTAGGGACCTAATGGGCGAAAGGAACCCACTAGTGAAATCCCATGTCACGACTCGAGCCTACACCCCATACGTGACACGGCGTACAAGAATCTGAAGAGCCTCATAAAAGCCTCATAGCATTCATAACATAAGACATAAGAAAATGGTGCGGAATTTAAAAACGTTTATCCATACAATGCAAGTCTTTATTTAAAAGCAAGCGGAAATCTAACTTTGTCTCATTTAGCCATCTAATACAACTTTGAATCAACAATAGGGTCATAGTCCTTTAACGTAGTCCGAAACATAAAATGACTTGAAAGAAACTACTAAAGACTCATACGTCCTCGAATCTTGAGGACTCACCACAAGCTAGGAGAATAGTTGATCCAAGATCGTATCAAAGGAGAACACCTCAAACACCGGAACCTACACTTTGTAGAAAATTGTAGAGGAAATATGGGTTAGTACAAAAATGCACTAAGTATGATAGTTATGCAAAAATCATGCTAAAAAGGACATTTTAGTTGAAAACCATGCTCTATGCCAAGTTTGAGAAACATCATGAACTTTAGTATGAAAGCATAAGTCACAAGCATGTTCAACATGTAAATTATTATAACATAATAGAACCATCACTTAGGCAACCTACGTTATACTTGTGCAATGTATGATTGGCATCCCATAATACCACTCATACTAAGTATCCCTTTGAGGCCACCATAATCATGTTCACCATTCTTTTATCCCATCTTTAGTTAATACTCATAGACAAGGAGCATTCACATTTAATAAGTCATGACAAGGAAAGCAACCTATAGCAACAATCCAAATTAAGCAATCATTATCACATTTAACCTTTATGTCATTATTTTCATTAGCATCATTATAAGAACATTCATTTCATTAGACATTATGACATTTGAGAAACACACCATAGCCACACTCAAAGCCTATTTGTGCAATGCATGGATGGCATCCCATACTACCACCCACACTTCATAGAACCTCTTGAGTAACCATAGCACATAACTCACATGATGGAAATAGTCCCTAAACGACATAGACCATGTGAGCAAATCATGGAATCCGGTGTCTATCCCACATCGTAAAAGGTTGGTCTACTTGCTTAAGGTAGGACTGGTAACATTTTAGCTTAGGTGGATCCACTAGCTAATATCCTATGTGGGCACATAGTTATGGGATAAAGAAGGTGTTAATAGAATCCCGGCCTAACATGGGGAGAGCTTCCACCTTACAATATCCACTCGGTGCTAAGCATTAAATTCCCATAGAGTAATTCATTCTCTTTTAACATTATTACACATGACAGGAATGTCATTGGCCTATCGATTCAAGGTACATTATTAGGATAGCTCATTGAATCTTCATGAAAGGGATACCATTGGCCTATCGATTCAAGGTTCATTATTAGTCACTGATGAAAGGAATGCCTTAGGCCTACCTACTCAAGGTTCATCATTACAATATTTCATTAACTCATCATGAAAGGAATGCCATTGGCCAATTGATTCAAGACGAATTCTTAGAATACTTCATTAGTCATTTATGAAAGGAATGCCATTGGCCTATCGATTCAAAGTTCATTAAGTCAAGATACTTTTAGTTACACAATAAGAGGATTCCCTAAGCCTACCAATTAAAGGTATATTATACACTGAGGAAACCTTCACAACATGTAATCATCATTCACAACTGTATAATTGAGAATAGCCTTTCAACAACAACACAATTGCATTATAGTCATGATCACATTACTTTCAATATATTCACAAAGCATGTACATAAGCATCATGATTATACAAAATCTCATAATTTGCCATTAAAGGACCATGAATCATAATTCACCAACACACCTAGAATTACTACAATTAGGCATGGATAATAACATGATTCAAGTAATTAAACTACTACAAGAACAATTCCATACTATTCATCTTACTACAATTCACTCACATCACAAAGTCATAAATTAGGGTTATGGGGAATTCATGGATTAATGGGAGATTTTATCATAAAACAACAATTCATTCATAATATATGATAATTAAATCATTGAAAACGTTTTTAGGAAGAATACATGACTTGGAGTGATAACCTTATGTTTTGGAGAATTTTCTTCTTTGAAATTGAAAGTTTGAAGGCTCCATGGAAGAAAGCTTTCCATAAATCAAGGCTATCATACCTTAGGTGAAGAAATCCAACCAAAATCATGTAACAAATATCCCTTCTTCAAGCCCTAACTTGACCTTATTCTTCTTCTTCAATGGAGTTTTAGAGAGAAGATTTTTGGAAAGGGTTAAGTTGGTTAGGATTTTGGGTTTTGGGAGTTATGAGGTAATGAGTTAGTTAATAGCTTAAAAGGTCTTACATAGGTCTAAATAATAATATAAAATGATGCTACATTAAACTAACTTAATTAGGAATTACCTAAACTACCCCCGCCTTTGCCGAGACTTGGCAGCAACACATGCCCCCATCCACGACCCCCACCTATGGCGCTTGGATGGACCCTCGGACCATTCTGGTCAATCGTGGGTCGAGAGCTGGGGCTTGAAAAATAGGGGAAGGTCAATCCTTGACCCACGACCTGTCCCACGTGGCGTGGATGGACCTACGCCCCGTAGGTCCCATCCATAGATCACACATTTGGGCAGCTTTGGGGTTAAGCTTTAGGGCCATCCTCAAGGACCCTTGGTTGGTCCTTAGGGGGGTCGTACCTTGACATTTAACCCCTAAACACCTCATCCTAAGTTTGGGAAACCATTTTATACTTATAAACCCTAAACTCAAAAACTCTCACGTAAGGCTCTAGTTTCACCTATTAGTTTTTCGGGTGTTACATCTCACATACCTGGTGATGAATTTCAAGGAGAAATCTTTCAATTTTGGGGCTGAAACTGATGAAAACATGTTGCGTTCTTGGACTAAGGCTTGGTCGACTCTTTCTCCTTCTTTTCGTTCAACTTGATGATTTTTTGGAGAATGAGTTGACTAGGGTAAGTTCTAATTAAGTTGCTAGGCTAAAACTGACCAAAACTACGCAGTTTAGGGGTTAAATGACGTAGTTTAGGGGTCCAACGCATAGGGAAAATACCAAATGACCCCTGACTTAAAAGTTGTCGGGGTCACCAATGGACCGTGGATGGACCGACGGTCCGTCCTGGCAACTGTCGATGGGGGTTCTGGGATTGAAAGTTGGGGGTTTGACCCACGGCCTTGGACCATGGACAGTGGCCTGACCTAAGGTCCATATGTCCTGGCGTGGGCTAACCCTTAGCTGATTTTCCTGGCCTTTTTCTGGAAAATGCTGCATGTGGTGAACCACAGACCACCAATACAGACCGTGGGTCACCCTACGGTCTGTGCGTGGTGCCCGTCGGTGGCACCTGCAACTTCTGAAAAATATATTTTGGTAGATCTAGCATACGGGGTGTTACATTATCTCCCGCTTGGAAACATTCATCCTCGAATAAAGGTTAAACTAGCTGAAATGGAGGGAAAGAGCTGCAAACCCTACCACTAAGTACTGGAAACAGAATTTATGCATGAGTAACTGAAATACAGGAGAGGAACTATTACCTCAAGTTGGAATGGAATCGGAAGGAAAGAGATGAGGATACTTGGCCTTCATGGCTACTTGTGCTTCCCAAGTAGCTCCCACTACGGACTGATACCTCCACAAAACCTTAACTGAAGCGACTTCTTTATTTCTTAACCTTCGAACCTGACGATCAAGAATTTCAACCGGCACCTCTTCATAAGTGAGACTATCCTTCAAAGCCACACTTTCTAATAGCACTATAGATGTTGGATCACCCACAAACTTCTTCAACAACAAAATGTGAAAAGTCGGATGCACTGTTGCTAGTTCTGTTGGCAACTCTAACTCATAATCCACTTTACCAACTCTTTTCAAAATCTTGTAAAGGCCTACATATCTAGGATTGAGCTTCCCTTTCTTGCCAAATCTCATCACCCCCTTCATAGGTGACACTTTCAGGAACACCCAATCATCAACTTGGAACTCCAAGTCGCTTTTCCTTACATTTGCATAGGACTTTTGGCGACTCTGGGTTGTCTTAAGTCTATCTCTGATGAGTTTCACTTTTCCATAGCATCATGAACCGAATCTGGCCCTATCAAAGTTGCTTCACCTACTTCAAACCAACCAACTGGAGATCTACATCTATGCCCATATAATGCCTCATACGGGGCCATCTGAATGCTGGAATGTTAGCTATTATTGTAGGTGAACTCTATAAGAGGAAGGTGATCATCCCAACTCCCTTTGAAATCGATCATGCAAACTCTCAACGTGTTCTCTAAGGTCTAAATGGTACGCTCTGTCTGACCATCCATCTGTGGATGAAATGTTGTGCTAAGATTAACCTGAGTATCAAGACCTTTCAGATCACTGTCTTGCTTTTCCTTAACCTCCGCTACCAATGAAGATTCTGACCCATTCTGAACCGTTACACCACCATTTGTTATGCTCATAAGGCAAACTCTCAAACAAGCAAGCATGTGAACATCTTTTGCTAGCTCCTTTCTTTCTTCCTTAATATGTGCTACACTACCCATAGATAGTCTACTAAGAGCATATGCTACTACATTGACCTTACCAGGATGGTAATGCACACTCATATCATAATGCTTGACGAACTCAAGTCATCTCCTCTGGCGAAGATTCAACTCTTTCTGGGTGAACACATACTGAAGGCTCTTATGGTCTATGAACACATCTACGTGAACACAATATAAGTAATGTCACCAAATCTTAAGTGCAAACACCACTGCTACAAGCTCGAGGTCATGAGTCGGATAATTCTTCTCATGCACCTTAAGTTTTCTAGAAGCATAAGTTATAACCTTACCTCACTGCATCAATACACAACCTAGGCCGACTCTGGATGCATCACAATAGATCACATAACCGTTTGAACCTTCTCGTAGAGTCAAAACAGGAGTTGTAGTCAACCTAGTTTTCAGTTCTACAAAGCTTTTCTCACAATCATCTGACCATTGAAACTTAACATTTTTTTTAAGTAAACATAGTCAATGGAGAAGCTATGGATGAAAATCCTTCCATGAACCTTCTGTAATAACCTACCAAACCCAAGAAACTCTTAATATCTATAGGAGAGGTAGGTTTGGGCCATTGTTTCACTTCTTCTATTTTCTGAGAATCTACTCGGATCCCTTCGCTAGACACTATATGACCAATGAAAGCAGCAGATTGCAATCAAAACTCACATTTGCTGAACTTAGCGAATAACTGGCAATCTTTGAGTTTGCAAGACAACCCTCAAATGAGTCACATGTTCTTCCTCATTCCTAGAGTAAATGAGGATATCATCAATAAAAACGATAACGAACAAGTCCAAATACTGCTTGAAAACCCTATTCATCAAATCCATGAAAGCTGCAAGAGCATTGGTTAGTCCAAATGACATAACTACAAATTCATAATGACCATACCGAGTTCTGAAGGTTGTTTTTGGAATGTCACTATCTCTGACTCTGAGCTGATGATAACCGGATCTGAGTTCTATTTTACAAATGACTAGCACCTTGAAGTTGGTCGAATAGGTCATCAATCCTGGGAATACGGTACTAATTCTTGATTGTGACTTTGTTCAACTATCGAGAGTCAATGCACATCCTGAGAGAACTGTAACGACCCGGAAAATGATAGAGTGAAACTAGAGCCTCACATGTGAGTTTGGAGTCGAGAACTTAATGAAATGATTATATTTGAATTTGACCCAAAAAGTTCTTTAAAATGTGCTTCCGAAGTTACCGGAAACTTGTTTAGCTGTATATAAAAAGATCTGTTTCGTTTTTCAAAAATACGACTTCATATTCTTGTTTAGGGGGTCAAATTGAGTGGGAAATGAGTCTAACCCAAATTTTAGAGCAACCGTATCAAAATCCGAAATTTCCAAGTGAAGCCTTTTTCGAGGGTCTACTTTGGAGGGTCATATATCCTAGCACACAAATTATTTGGGTGGCCAATAATATATCCATGGAAATCCCTTTGAGTTAGCTACCTAACGCACTTC
>NC_064288.1:36536830-36644330 GCF_019186545.1 Solanum stenotomum
TTACTTGATGTTTATGCTTGTATTGTATGTCTTTTATGCAACTATTCATGGTACTTCGAAAAGTGGCATAATGCATGGTTTCTAACCAAAATGTCCCTTTTAAAGCATGTTTTGCATGGTCATCATACTTAGTACATTTTGTGTACTAACCCATATTCTTCATATTTTTACTATAAGTGTAGGTTCCGGCAAGTGATCCCTCCTAGCTAGTTTGAAGTGTTGGATTGCTTTCCTCCAAGACTTGGTATGTCCTCATGGATTCGAGGATAAGACTTTTAAGTTCTTTTGTTCATGTAATAGACTTAATAGACTTCTTTTGATTGTAAAGGGTCGTGTCCCTACTTATGTTTTGTGACTGTGACTAAGATGGCCATGTGAGACTTAGACTTCCGCTGTGTGTTTTTAAAGTTGTTTTAATGAAGTTTAAATGTGTGGATGTAAATAAGTTTTTTTTTTATTCCGCACTATTTTCATTATTGAATGCAATGAATGACTATGTGGCTCGTATAAGACCCCTCCGGGGTCGAATACGCCATGTTACGACTAGGGGGTACTCTCGGGTCGTGACAAGAACCATCTTTCTTCTTCACGAACAACACCGGTGCACCCCATAGGGAAATACTAGGTCTGATGAAGCCCTTATCTAAAAGGTCTTTCAACTACTCTTTCAATTCCTTAAGCTCAATTCGAGCAATTCTGTAAGAAGGAATAGAAATAGACTAGGTACCTAAAAGAAGATCAATTCCAAAGTCAATTTCCCTTTCGAGAGGAACTCCTGGAAGATCTTCTGGAAACACTTTTGGGAACTCATTAACTACAGGAACTAACTCAAGAGTTTGGGTTTCAGAGCTTGAATCTTTAACTCAAACTAGATGATAGATATACCCCTTAGAGATCATCTTTCTGGCCTTAAGGTAAGAAAAGAATCGACCCCTAGGCACTGAACTACTACCCTTCCATTCTAAGATTGGTTCGTCTAGAAACTGAAAACGAACGATCCTAGTTCTACAATCGACTGAGGCATAACAGGAATGTAACCAATCCATGCCTAGAATGACATCAAAGTCTACCATTTATAACCCTACAAGGTTTGCTGAGGTGACTTTCTGAGAAACTATGACAGGGCAATTTGTGTATACCCGTCTAGCTATAACTGGGTCACCAACTGGAGTAGAGACTGAGAAGGGTTCTGAAAGAGTTTCTGGACTGACACCGAATTTTACTACTATATATGGAGTTACAAATGAAAGAGTAGCCCCTGGATCTAACAAACCATAAACATCTAAGCTAAAAACTCATAAGGTACCAGTGACCATATCAGGAGAATACTCCTGGTCCTGGCGAGTCAGAAAAGCATACAACATGTTCTGGTGCTGACCACCACATGTACCAGATCGACCTGCTAGCATTGCTGAATTTGTGGACTGGGCTCTACCTGTGACCAGTCTGACCACACCCAAAACATATTTCCTTTCCTGCAAGACACTCACCCAGATGGTTCTTACCACACTTAGGACAAGTTGGGTAGGTCCTAGTACCTGAAACACTCCCCTGAGACTTAGAGCTTGATACCCTACCTTTCTAATCATGTCGAAACCTGGAAGATGGAGCCCTAGCTGATGAAGGTGCTTAGGCTGAAGGCTTTTGCTGAACCTGCGAGCGATTTCCACCACCCAATTTCTATTGAGAATACTCATAGTTGCTCGTCCTAGCCTTTTTGATCTCCTTAGCATGTTCCCTAAGCTTATCTCCCTCAACCTGCTGAGCATGATTCATGAGTCTAGAGATATTAATATTCTCCAATAACATAGTATTTCTACACTCTGTTTTCACTAAGTCAGACACCCCATATAGAAACTTGTTCATTTAATCCCTGCAATCGGCCACCATCTGAGGAGCATACCTGGAGAGTTGGGTGAACTTCAGTCCGTACTCTTTGACTGACATGCTACCTTGCCTCAAATTCATGAACTACTGAGCTTTTGCCTCTCTCAACTCTCTTGGGAAGAATATGTCGAGAAAAGTCTCACTAAAGCACTCCTAAGTAATAGGAATTGCATATGTACCCCTGTTTTATTTCCACTGAGAGAACCAAATGTGAGCCACATCCTTAAGCTGGTAAGATACTAACTCAACCTTATCATTCCCAGTTACCTGCATCACTCAATAGATATTTTTAACCTCATTGATGAAGTTCTGGGGATCTTCACCAACTTGTGACCCTAGAAACTCAGGTGGATTCATCCTTACAAAACCCTGAACTCTAGCTCTAGCTGACCCAACATTAGCATTGGTAGGAACTGGGGTTGCTGATTATTCTGGTTGGTCACGCTCTAAGCCAAAAGTTGAATAGCCTTCTGAAACTCTACATTTGAAACTTCCTGATCTGGGAATGGAGGAGTTGCGTTAACGTTGCAGGCATTCCTTTCGTAAGCTCTACGAGAAGGCGTGATCTGAAACACATAATGATAGATTAGAAAGAGATCATACCTTACGCATGATAAGAATATCAAGAAAGTGAAGTTTTCCTAAAACACTTCATATCCTCCCTCTCATTAGATGTGGTCATCACTTCACACTCATGAAAAAGACTCTACTTAGTGCAGCTTTTCAGACATCCTAGGACTATTAAACCTAATGCTCTGATACCAAGTTTGTCACGCCCCGAAACTACCCCAGGACGCGAACACGTGACCTAGGATCATGAGTGACCCCAAGCTAACCCTACTGGCATATCATAAGCATACTTAAAGATTTACTGAGATAGAAAGTACTCCGCGGAAGCTAGAAACATATCATAAAATGAAATGATGGATAATAACCATTCTAAGTCTGAATATAAATATAACTAAGTTTAATGACAACTGAAATATCAAACTCCAAAGCTAAAACTGAATCTAACTATGTCTGAAATAAAGCCTCTAACTGACTAGAAATGTTAGGACATGCCCCAGCTAGATCTAGAAAAAACTAAAACTAAAGACTACAAGTAGAAAATATAATCATGTCAATCATCCTCGAAGAATGAGGACTCACCACTAATGTTGCTGAACTGGAGATCAGGAACCAATCTATGTGTGATCTGAATGTGGAGGACCTGAACCTACAAAACGAGAAGATGTAGCGTAGAGTATGCATCAGTACTTGAAAGGTACTGAGCATGCATGATAGAATAAAGTTGAACAATATACATAACTGAACAAAGCATATAACTGAGTAATGATATATGATAGCATGATACTAAACTGAAAATACTGAACATGAACTAACTGAATGCAATGACCAAATATATAACATGTTGAATCTGAATACTAAATTGAGACTGTAACCCGGTCAATGCACTAGAATCTGACTGTTTGTGGGAGCTACTAATAACCGACATAAAACCACTTGAGATAGATGTGGAGTCTGATGTCTACGCTCCATCGATAGGACCCAATAAACCCTGCCAGAGGTATAGAGGCATGACTGGCGTGATTACTAAATTGATGCCCATAGAGGGGACTAATAACCTACGGGGGCACGTAGTTCTAGGACTTGAGGGTGACTGACCCTAGTCCACTCGGTATTAATCCTTCTCCCAATTGATTATGTAAGTAACACATTATGTCTAGATTTCTTTAATACTGGATAGCTCAAAATACTGTCATGCTAACTGAAAATGCAACATTTATTTTTTATAATGAAACATTCAAAAATTAGGGCATGTACATCTGTTTATCTATCCTAGCTAATGTAATTCATGAACTAAAAGAACTACATAACTAGGGTTCTGAGTTTCAAGCAATAACGAAGCAATAATTCCACAAAAACATGATAATCTAATTTGGATTAGTCTAACAACTGAATCACAACATAATTTCTGAAACTCTAGAAACCCTAGTTCTATCATGATGTAGAGAATCAAGAATCTGACTGAATTCTAGGGACCTAATGGGCGAAAGGAACCCACTAGTGAAATCCCACATACCTGGTGACGAATTTCACGGAGAAATCTTTCAATTTTGGGGCGTAAGCTGATGAAAACTTGTTGCGTTCTTGGACTAAGGCTTGGTCGACTCTTTCTCCTTCTTTTCGTTCAACTTGATGAATTTTTTGAGAATGAGTTGACTAGGGTATGTTCTAATTAAGTTTCTAGGCTAAAATTGACCAAAACTACGTAGTTTAGGGGTTAAACAACGTAGAGGTCCAATGCATAGGGAAAAGACCAAACAACCCCTGACTTAAAAGTTGTCGGGGGTCACCGATGGTGTATCCTGGCAACCGTCGATGGAGGTTTTGGGAATGAAAGTTGGGGGTCTGACCCATGGCTCTGGACCACGGACCGAGGCCTAACCTACGTTCCTGGCGTGGGCGACCGTTAGTTGATTTTCCTGGCCCTTTTCTGGGAGGAGCTGTAGGTGGTGAACCATGGACCACTAGGACAGACCGTGGGTCACCCTATGGTCCATGGGTGGTTCCCGTCGGTGGCACCTACAACTTCTGAAATCTCTATTTTGGTAGTTCTAGCATACAAGGTGTTACATTAAATGTGATGGATTGATTTTGGTTATCGTTTGAATTGATCTTTTGTTCTTAATTTAGTATTTTGTGATTGACCACCATTGAAATAAACTTAATTTCCGAATTAAACTCAGGAGAAGAATAGGAGGATAAAAGATGGAACAAAAGGAGCATGATCTTCACTAGATTTAGGGTTCATTGTTTCTATGATAGGGATATACCTAGAGACCTTACTTGGTTAATAGACAAGATGAAAATGTAATGCCGATAATTGGTTCAGTCTATCCCACTCAACGATGTAGTCAGACTGCCAATTAAAGTAGGCAATTAGAGGTTGGGAGACCATGATCATAGATATAACCATATAAATCAGTGAATTGATAACTAATTGTCGTCCATTATATGATATAATACGCATGAATGCAAAGCAGCATGCGGCCTTGGAATGTCCCAAGTCATTGTTTTAACTCCAAGTTGAAATTGAATCATAGTAGTTTACTTAATCATTTTGGATAATTGATCATTTAGAATAATACATCACTCTTTTGGGAAAACTTGCTTTAAATTCTAGTTATTGGAAGAATTAAATATAAGTTAATCTTATGTCTCTTGGCTACGATATCCGGTTCTTAAAAAGAGATACTTTATTACTTGCATGACCACATACACTTGTGTGTGTTTGGTACGCAATATAAGGCTACTCATAGTGATGGACTAAGTTTATCATCACACCCTACATCTAAAATTCAGTCAGTAATAGTTAAATTTAAGGTTCTTACCCGAGCTTTCATGAACTTAGAATTGACATGTATTCCTTGGTATTGAATTCTGATGATTATCATTGAGATTATAGTACTTCATGCATTTTGATTCTTGAACTATTGTTCATGGCTATTTTATTACATGAATCTTATTGTGCTCAAAATTGTTGAGAGTTCATGCATAACTACTTCTAGACATTAATTTTCAAAACTAAAGCGGGTTCAAGCATTTTAAAATATCTTTTGAGAAGAGTTTAAGGGAACACTAATGGTTCCAAACGAATCATTTTACAATGAGAAAATAATTATTATTTTTAAGAAGAGCATAAACAGCTTTTAGAAGCATTTCAGTCAGTTAAAGTTAACCCTTAAAGAGGGTCATTGAGTATTAACTCAACTCAGTGAATATTATTATTCTATGAGCATTAGTATTCATATTTTAGGAGTAATATTGAGCACCAATTTGGGTAAGAGTTCAGATAACTTAAACCTCTAAAGCTTCGTCTGCCACGCGTAACCCAAATCTCTTATAGGTATTACCTCGCCACTTCGTCTTCCTTTTGTCAACTCCGGCATTCATTATCATGACCTATGCCAGCTATGTAGATAGAATTGTACTGAAATTTCAAGAATTCTTCACTTGTCTCAAGAAGGCTTTTAGTGGATTCATAAGTTGAGTTACGTCTTATACTCTAACAAAGTATAGAGCGGTTCTGGCACTGAGCGCTAGATGTTGTATCATCACGAGGCTCATACTGATGGTTGTCAGTTAGAGAAACTCCCCAAGAAAGTAAAGTATATGGTTTTATGGTTTTTAATTCTTGTGACTGATTTTCTTGTCGCATATCTTTAGCACTACGGTTCAAATAATCTTGGCAGGGCTAGAGCTACCTTTAGATGAACCTCAATGGCGAAGCTAAAATATTTGTTAAAGGTGTTCAAGATTTAATATAGACGTACTAAAAATAACTTTTAATCTATATATCCGTATAATTTTCCACAAAGAGTGTTCGACTACTCACTCATTACTACATGTGGCTACCCACTAATGAACCCTAGCTACCGAAGGTTGTTGTTAGAGTATAATCTTACATCGATGAATGAACACTTGATGTCTTTATATGATCTTGAGTTTTTATCTTTGTAGCTAACTTTTATGATTGAGTTAAACTCAAGAGGAGGTCATTTCCAGTGAAAATATAGGCATAACACATAAATATGTTCTTTAGCTTGGCTTCATTTCACATTTATGCCCTCCAACTTTGGATGTACACAAGTAGACACTGAAACTTATATAAAGTTGAACAAGTAGACACATGAGTCCTACATGACATAATACAGTTAGGACACCTAGGACTCAAATTGCCATGGAAAACCTAAATGTTATGAGGAGGCCATGGAAGATGAGCACAAGGATCAATGGATTAAAGCCATGCAAAATGAGATGAAATTCTACCTGAGAACCACACTTATGAGTTGGTGAAATTGCCCAACAGTGAGATTTGAAGAACAATTTGAAGAACAAGTGTGTGTTCAAAGTTAAATTTGAAGAACACAACTTGAAGCCCAGGTACAAATATAGATTGGTTGTTAAGGGATTTGGTCAAAGGAAGGGTATTGACTTTGACGAAATATTTTCTCCTATCGTGAAAATGTCCTACATTCGTACAGTTGTAGGTTTAGCTACTAGTCTTAATTTAGAGATTGAGAAGATGGATGTGAAGACGACTTTCCTTCACGGTGACCTAGAAGAAGAGATTTATATGGAACAACCTGAGGGCTTCAAAGTAGATGGTAAAGAAAATTTTGTGTGCAAACTCAAAAAGAGTCTCCATGGCCTAAAGCAAGCTTTGAGACACTGGTACAAGAAGTTTGAATCTATTATGGGGGAGCAAGGCAATAAGAAGACTTCTTCATATTATTGTGTATTTGTACAAAAAAATTCTGACAGTGATTTTATCATCATCTTACTATATGTGGATGATATGTTGATTGTGGCAGGAATACCTCCAAGATTGATGAGTTGAAGAAAGAATTGTGCAAGTCTTTTTCTATGAACGACTTGGGTCATGCCAAGAATATTTTGGGCGTGAGAATTACTAGTCTTAGAGATGAGAGGAAGATTCACTTGTCAGAGAAGAAGTACATTGAATGTGTAATGGATCACTTTAATATGAAGAATGCTAAGCATGTTAGCACACCTCTTGCTGATCATATGAAATTGAGAAAGAAGATTTGTCCTATAGTTAGGAAGGAAAAAGAGAGCATGGCCAAAGTTCCATAATCCTCTGTCGTCGAAAGTTTGATGTATGCAACGGTATGCACTAAACTTGATATGGCTCACGCAGTTGGTGTTGTTAACAGATTTCTCGATAATCTTGGAAAAGAGCATAGGGAAGTTATGAAGTAGAAACTCAAGTATCTTAGAGAAAGCTCAGATGAATGCTTGTGTTTTGGAGCATCAAATCCAATCTTGAAGGGCTATACAGATGTTGATATGGCGGGTGACCTTGATAACAGAAAATTCACTACTGGTTATTTGCTTACTTTTTCAGGGGGAGCTATATCATGGCAGTCGAAATTGCAAAAGTGTGTTGCACTGTCTACAACAGAAACTGAGTATATTGCAGTTACTGAAGCTGGAAAGGAGATGATATGGATCAAGCGATTTCTTCAAGAACTTAGATTACAGCAGATAGAGTATGTTGTCTATTGTGACAGTCAAAGTCCAATAGACTTTAGCAAGAACTATATGTACCATGCAAGAACAAAACACATCGATTACAGTATCATTGGATACGTGAGAAAGTGGAGACTGAATCACTTCACATTTAAAAGATTCACACAAGTGAAAATCTAGCGGATATTTAGACCAAAGTGATATCGAAAGAAAAGTTCGAGTTATCCAAAGAACTTGTGGGTATGAGCTCTCTCTATAGAAGATGAAGATACCTCATTCTGGTGCATGGGACTGGAAAGGGAGATTTGTGGGGTCCATCCCATGTTTTATTAGTCAACTTTTGCTACCGCATCAAAGATTCTCAATTACTGCAAGCAATTGTTAAAAACTAACAGTGGCAGCAAATATTGAATTGAATGATTGGCAACAAATATTGAATGGACGGTGCAATCTGCAGTTGAAAAACGCAAGTAACCAACCTCTTTTGATTGGCTCAAATGGTTGGAAATTTCTATATAAATAGAGATCCCATGCTCTTTCATAAATACACCAAGATAGGAGAAAATATATTTGAGATCAAGTGAGTTATTCCACAGACTATACAAGAAAAATAGTTTGTAAAAAAACGCAAGCCATCACACAAGCTACAAACTATATCTCAGTCGAGCAAAATGAGAAGTTAACTGATACAATACCTGCTCATTTGGAGATATGGTTGTTAAATGACTCCCCCGCATATTAAGCTTAGCCAAACATATAACTTTTGGTATCAAGAGTACAACAACATTTTCTATGTGATTCTACTAATGGGGTCTGTGGAGGATAGAATGTACGCAGACCTTACCCTACCTTGTAAAATGTAGGGAGTTTCCGATGAAGAAGTCATGTCAAAATACCATCGAGATAATGTCAAATATGTCACCACACCTTATACGTAATGTTACTAGCTACTGAAGTTTTTTTCAATTTTATTTTTTACTAGTTTCACTGCACGTGTGTATCGTATATATAGTATATGATTTTGTAAAATAGAATTAATATTACTAAATTAAAATTTTTTAGTAAATAATTATAACTTAAAGAACATAGGACAAGTGCTTTCAAATGATTAATATTGATTGTCATAGAGTTACTTGTATTTTGAGATCAAAATCACCAGATATTATTGAAACATTTCAAAATACATTCAAAGTTTATATATGGGGAGAAAGTGACATTTCTTTAGTAGTATTATTATTCTCTTCACTCAATTTTGTAAACAAATCTAACCAACAAATTTTATTTTTTTTAAATATCAATACAAAAAATGTCACTAATAGTCTTTCCTCTTGAGGTTATGAACATAATGATGGACACAATTTAAGTATAATTTTTCTCTTAAATATTCATACTTGAAATTTAGTATGTGCATGACAATAATAAGGATTACCATAAATATTACAATATTTTATCTTTATATGTAATCTATCTTTTACCAATTAATATTTGAGTAAGACTATCATAGAGAAGTATTTCTAAAAAACAAAAGATAATTTATTGTTATAACGAATGATGGTTAAATTTTGGTTTGAGTGTATGTCAATTATTTAGCTTGACCAATTCTTTGTTTTAGATATACATATATATTTCAGTATCATAATTTAATTTTAATATATGAACAACATCACCTTTGGTGAAAAATATTTCATTTCTTTAAGTTTCTACCTTATCTTTGTAGAATTGTAGTCTTCTCCTTTTTCCTGCCACATACATATCATATAGTTGTTGTCTAATGAAAGTATTTAGTATCTTATTAAAGTTGTATCGTGATATAAAATATTAAACTTTTTCAATAATTAATAGTAATAGATGAATAAAATTTAAATTATTGTTTATAGAATCTTTAATTTGATTTAAGATTATTTAATGATCAATCACTATTTTCTTATCTATTTTTATATAGCTAACAAGGAGTCTATCTTGTGACATAAAATTTTCTCAAATTAAAATGAACACAAAATAACAGGAAAAAAAATATATGGAATGATACATAGCCAATGCAGAAGGAATACAAAAATATATGTTCATGTTATATTCACTATAGTGTTCCATTTGATTAAAATCTCTTGTCACTAACACTTTACTTTCTTTGTTCAATTTTACTTACATATCTATTAAAATTAATTATTATCATGTCTATATTATCATATTATAAGTAAAAGTGAAAATTTATATTTGAAATAGTGGATTTAACATCAAACTAATGATTCAATTGACTACATTGATGCCCGTGATTTTAGAAAAATCAAAAAGAAACTGCTTCATTTGAGAGTAAAAAAATAAAAAATAAAAAACCAAAGAAGAAATATCTTACCCAAATTATGTGACTTTTTTCATATTTGTTTATTATTATTGTCTTTCCCACAACTTTTCGTCACTGTTAACTCATGGAAATAGTAAGAAAAATACGAGTGTGAATTTATGAATGATTTGCTACAATTTGTTCACCAACTCTTTCTTATGTGATACCTCGAATTTCGTTGAATTTTGAACTTAATCAACTGTTGCAAATAACTTGAGATTTTTTAAGAAGAAGAAGAGTAGAAAACTTTTTTAAAAATCGTAGTTTTAAAGTGAGAGGAAACCCTGTATTTATAGCTAACAAATAGTAGTATGAATAGGTGCTAATTGTTCCTTATCAGAAAAGTTACAACCTTTTGAAAAAATCACTGCTCATCGAAAAAATCACAACCTTTTGCAAAAGTCACAACTCATCGGAAAAGCCACAACCCTTTGAAAATATCACAACCCTTCGAAAAAGTCACAACTCATCAAAAATGTCAAGACCCGTAAAAAAAGTCGCAACCCTTTGGAAAAGTCACATCTCTTTGAGAAAATCACAACCCTTTAATATTAAAGGGTATCTACTTTTAATATAATATAAATAATTAAATTAATAAATAAAATAAATTGAGTATTTTTAATTGGGGGTATTATAGTAATTCAACATTCAGCTTAGGAGTTCATGCTTTTAAGGTAGTATAGAAGATATAGAAGATAGATATAGATATAGATAGATTATATCGCACTTTCCTTCTTATTAGACAATTGAAGAGCCTAGTTCTTCGATACAGTAAAATGAAATATATATATATATCACAAATTTATGTCCAAACCCTTAGTAAATTTGGTTCATTATATTCCTCTCGATTCTTCCAATCCAAAATGTACACAGTGTGGATCACATTGATACAGAGAGATATGGTTATTGGACTAATGTCCTTGCATCTTCTTAATTTTTCCAAAGCTTCCTCCAAGTTCATTAAGAGGATCAAGACACCACAAATGCAATAAGTTGATTAGATAGAACATTAGACATCTTCAATTTATCGAGGATATGACGCCCGCCCCACCTCCACCTCGCACTGCTCCATTGTCATTCCTAGCTAGAGGTTTCCCGATGGTTTATATTAGGGAGATAAAAGACATGTACAATGGATCCAATACTCGGGTTAGAACGGTGGGAGGAGACTCAGAGTACTTCCCTGTAGGGATGGGGTTGCTCCAGTGATCCGTTCTTAACCCTCTCCTATTTGCCATGGTGATGGATGAGTTGACGCAATCTATTCAAAAGGAGGTCCCATGGTGTACGTTATTTGTGGATGACATGGTACTGATTGATGAGACACAAAACAAAGTTATGCTAGGTTGAAGGTTTGGAGACAAACTCTGGAGTTCAAAGGGTTCAGGTTGAGCAAGACCCTAACGAAATATTTTGAGTGCAAATTCAGTGTTTCATTGGATTCATGAAGCAAACGTGGAAGTGAGGCTTGATACACGAACTATTCCTAAGAGAGTGAGTTTTAAATATATTGGGTCTATAAGCCAGAGAAGTGGGGACATCGATGATGATGTCACACATCACATTGGGGAGGCATGGATGAAATGGAGGTTTGCCTCTAGAGTCTTGTGTGATAAGAAGGTACCACCTAAACTTAAAAGTAAGTTCTACAAAATGGTTAGACCGTCTTGTTGTATGGGGTGGAGGGCATAAATGTCAGCTTAAGTCAAGTTAAAGGACATATTTATATATTAGGCCTTTTTTAAGAAAATGAAATACGTTTTGAAAAACTATGATCCAACACATTCAACTTCAATTCAAACCTCACCACACGCCTTATTATTTTCTCCACTTTTCCTCTTTTTTCGGATCTAAAATCTCAAACGTAAATTTTTCATAAATATATAATTGTGTTCATACTAATAAAAAAACAATACAAGTAACTCATTAGCTGGCCTTTCTCTGAGAGACACAAATCTCAATTAACTTATTTATTAGTATAGTAGTAGTTGATTTTTCTAATGCAATATGTATTAATTTAAATAAATAAAAATAATAAGAAAACACTTAAACTAGCCTGTTTAGATTGACTCATTTTACCGTACTTAGATGAAAATAAAAAAATACTTAAAATTATTTATTTTAAATTAAAATAACAAAAATGAATAAAAAGCAATGAATTTTTAACTTTAACTTATAAGTCTTAAGCCAAAAAGTCAATTCAACTTGTCTATTAGTTTCAAGTTCAGTATTCAGATATAAAAGGTTAATAAATTGTGATTCAGAAGATATGTTATGATAATATAATATGGAGTAAATTTTAGGTTTAGCAAACATAAAAATCATATTTGTATGTTATAGCTATAGTTTGTATAATTGCGCTTTATGTTTGTTATGGCTATGAATATGTATATTTTGGTATACATATACAAAACCAATTGTATAACTTGTTTCGGTATACATATACAAAAGAATCAATTGTATAATTTGTGTTTGTATAAAGCGAGGAAGAGAGAAAGATAAAAGAAAACTAGGCAGGGAAAGATCTGTATTTATATAATTATAAGTGTATAGGATGAAAATATATGTATTTGTATTTATATATACAATTTTCTCTCATTTTATACAAACACAAACACAATTTATACATTTGTGTTTGTATAAAGTGACAGAGGCGAGTGAGAGTGGCGAGCGAGATTCTCTAAGGAGATAGGCGAAAGAAAAGAATGTATATATATATATATACAGTTTTTGTTGTGAACCAAGCTGACTCTGTAAGGGCCTATGGGCTATTAGAGGCTTTTATTTGGGATCCAGGCCCAATTAGCTATTGTTAAAAAGGTCTAGCGATTAGAAAGTACGGTTATGCAAATTATGTCGAAGCTTTGCCTATCAGTTATCTCTCATCCCCTTTCTCTGTTCTAGTATCTCATCCCCTTCTAGTTACCTTCTTCTATGTTAATCTATCTGTAATTAGTATGTTATTACTTTGTTGTGCGTATTATAAGTTGTAATTTGTATCCAATGAATATTATATATCAGTGTTTGTGTTGGGAATCGAGTTTGTTTCATTAGTGCTTTCATCCAGAGGTCTCTTTAATGGAGGACCAAAAAGTACTCGAGGTTTTTGTTGGTGATTCCATTCGGAATTCAATACAAGAAATGAAGGATTACATCTCTAAAGATCTCACTGAATTTCGTTCAATGTCGTTGGAGGTTTTGGGGGAAAAGCATTCGACCTCTTTTGAACCCAAAAACACAGCCATAGACGTCGAATTATGGCAGTTTTGAGGCGAGAATACAGAGGCTTAGATAGTTCAAGTAGAACATTATTTCAATTTCTATAAAATTGATGAAGATCAAAAGCTTAATGTGGCGTCATTCTACCTTGATGGTGAAGCATTGAAATGGTACCAGTGGTTATTTAGGAATAATCAATTAATTGATTGGGTGCATTTCGCTGAAAGGGTAAGAATTCGATTTAAATAGAAAGTATTTGAGTCTACAGGAGGGAGATTTGCCAATCTCTGGCAGGTACCCTCTGTGACTGAGTACCCAATCGTTTAGAGGTCGTTTCGTCGGATTTCTGCCAGCCAGATATACTTTCGCCATGCCTTGCACATGTAACCGATTCACCCTTGCCTCAAAGCTATGATGAGCAATCAGAATACCCAACCAAAATTGATGAGCACAAGGTGTTCGATGAAATGTTAAATAGTAACTGCCCTAAGGTATTTACTGTGGCATTAGATGCTCCTTTTGAAATTCTCGATAAAGATGTTATAGGTCCTGATGGCAGCAAAGTCCAGTTGTTCTATGGGCATCCTCAAATAGATATGTCAGAGAGGTATGTTACAACAACTTCTCTGGATTGTGTTTCTTGTAAACAAGAAATTGGTCTTAATTTTTTTGAAGACATGTATCTTGCTGAATTTTTCTTGGAGCCTGAGAGTATTGAGGATTTATATCTGGATAAATTTTTTATAAAGAATGAAAGTGGTATTCCAATAAGTGAACGGCTTTCGGATGAAATGACCTCCAAGGATATGGCTCTAATAGGTTATACAGTGAATGCAGAAACATTACGTTTACTGGGATCTAGTAGCACGTTTTATTTCATTATATATGCTAACCATATGACGCAAGTGTGGAATCCAGGATGACGATGGTGCGGTGCTTACGCCGCTACTTATCGGACATTTGTTCAGTTTGAAATTTTAAGGGATATGTATGCATATGTTAACACAAAGTGGCTAACTGCGGCTGAATCAGTGATATTAATTTCATTTGCTACTGCTACATTAACTAACAGGGAAGTGATTACTAAGGACAAAAGCCATTTTATCTTGGTTAGTGGACAGTGTGGTGTTTGTAAGACTAACACTACTACAATACTTAAGCACAATTTTGATTTTTTTGGTGGCCTTAGAAGCATTGAAGAGCAACCAGTGGAACATGAAAGTCTGACCACTGATGTAATTACAGGAGGTGTGGCTTGTGTTATTCATCTTGGTAATTTAGAATCTGCAAAGGGCACTGAAGTTGATTTATAAGTACTTGAGGTTAGCAACTCTTGGTTTCACTCTAACACTAAAGTAGTAGATCTCGACTCACCTTTAAGCCTGGACAGATTTACTATTGTAATGTCACGTTGGCTCCACTCGAACCTTGAGGACAAGGTTCTTTTTTAGGGCGGGAGTATTGTTGCGAACCAAGCTGACTCCATAAGGGCCTATGGGCTATTAGAGGCTTTTATTTGGGATCCAGGCCCAATTAGCTATTGTTAAATAGGTCTAGCGATTAGAAAGAACGGTTATGCAAATTATGTCGAAGCTTTGGCTGTCAGTTATCTCTCATCCCCTTTCTCTGTTCTAGTATCTCATCCCCTTCTAGTTACCTTCTTCTATGTTAATCTATCTGTAATTAGTATGTTATTACTTTGTTGTGCGTATTATACGTTGTATTTTGTATCCATGTGATCATTATATATCAATGTTTGTGTTGGGAATCGAGTTTGTTTTAGTTTTCTCTCACTTTATACAAACACAAACGCATTTTATAAATTTGTGTTTGTAAGAAAGTGTGAGAGGCGAGGGAGCCAGCAAGAAACAAGAGTGGCAAGCGAGAATTTTAGGGAGAGATGTGAATGACAACAGTTTGCTACGGGTTACAATTAAATCAAACTGTGGTTATAGCATTTGATTTGAATTAATAGTTTGCTATTTTATACAATTTTCCCAAAATGTTACTCCAAATTAAATGGTATCTGAAGAGCTGAATCTATTAATTCGTCATTGGTCTTAATCAGATAAATCTAAGTAAGCTTATCTTCTTCTTCTTTTTTCTTAATTAATTCTTCGTGTGTTTATTAATGGCGGGATGACCTGAGAGACCCCTATACTTGGCTTTGTTTGTCAGTTGGACCCTTCTACGAACCACTTTACCAACTGAACCCTTAAACACATTAAAACACAACATTTTAAACCCCTTTTTGACATGTGATCCTATGTGACATTTTTGTCCGAAGTGCGTGTAATACACACATTTTAAGGGCGTAAGACCTTCGAAAAAGTCACTTTTATCCTTTATAGCAGGTATCTTCTTCTCCAATGAGTCCAACACCATTATTGATTAAAATTTTAGCTCTCTCCAGCCTTTCACTCAAATTTACTTTCAAAAAAATTCCTTTTTTTTGTTTTTGTCATTCTTCTTCTTCTTCTTACTCCTATAGATCCTACATTACCAGTCAATTTTTTCCTTTAATTTTTGTTGCTTGTATAATTGTACTGTTGTATATATATATGCTTCATCACTTGTATAAACTTTTCTCTTCAATAATTTCCCTTTAATACAACAAGCTTTCTCCAATTTCATCAAACATCAAAAAAAGAAAAAATACTCTTAGTGCAATTTCATCAAACACGCAGCAAGCAAAAAAATTGATCTTTTTTCATTTTCTCTAACACCCAAAAGAGAAAAACATTAATCTAGCTCCATTTTCATCAAATACTCGATTTCTTTTTTAGATTTCTCCGATTGCATAAAAAAACCCATAACAAAATATTTTTTTCAAATTTCATAAACATGAAATTCGAGATACACGAAAATCACATACCAAAATATAGTGAACAAAATAGATTTTGTTCTAGGTTAAGACAAGGTTAAGACAGAGAGAAATTAAAAATCGCACTAAAACTTTCAACAATGGACAATACCATGGGAGTGAATAGAAAAAATTGAGGTGAAAAATTATATGGGTCTATTTGAACAAAGAGAAAATGAAAAGAAATAGGAGGTTTTAGACTTTTAACATGTAATTTTCTATGTGTCATTTTTAAATGATGTGGAATTGACGTGGAATCAATTGTAATACACGCACCCTTGAGCCATCCAAAAAGGGTTTAAATGTTGTATTTTAATGTGTTTAAGGGTTTAGTTGGCAAAGTGGTGAGTAGAAGAGTTCAACTGACAAACAAAGTCAAGTACAGGGTCCTCCCAGGTCATTATGCCTTTATTAATTGAAAAGCTTTAAGACTGTACCCAGTTTCTCTATATTCATAGACGAAATCATCTTGAATCTCATCTTTAATTTCATAAAAATATGCAACATTGAAGTTCAATATTCTAGATTCACCCTATGTAGGGCTATTAGGAAGAAGTGCATCCTACCAGAAAAAATTTCATATCTAGAACTCGAATCCGAGACTTCTGGTTCAGGAAAGCTCAAATTCGATACTTCTAGTTAAAGATAAAAAAAAAACCTCCATTGTAGCCACATCCTTTTTGGTAGTTAGAATCCTTCTTTAGATAGGTGACATTTTGATCTCAAAGAGCAGAATGGAACTGAAATAAGAAAATAAATAAAGGGATGGAAAAAAACACTCTGCAATGTATAAATAGAGTATAAATAGAGTATATATATGTATATATATAGACACACACACACATTTCTAATACATAGTTATACGTCATATATACATGGTTATATATCATTCATACGATATCAACGCATTACATAGCCCATAGATGGTAAATATTTTCTTAAGGCTTGACTCAATTGTGGTCCCTTAAAGTTGTCTGCATAATTCACTTAAACACCTCAATTATGGCTTGTACCTATTCAGTGCCTAAATGTAACGACCTGATTCTGTCGTTGGGGAAAAGCCAATGGGGAAAGAATTGGACCATAAAAATTTTTGAGTAGTAACTTGAAATTTCCTAGCCTAGACCTGATTTGGACGAAATTGGAGTCAGTGAGGTCTAGGGAAATCTAGTAACAAATGAGAGATCCAATAATGAATTTGATCACACGAGTGGATATCTAGAACGTTAAGGAACTCGTACAAGTTTACAGAATCAAATTCGGGCGAGTAGAACTCCCAAAACTGATCTTAGCGTGAGAGGGGTAGTTTCTGAGTATCATGGGATAAAGATGTGTTGTGAAATGGGTGTTTGAAACTCTTAATTTAGCTCTATATTTCCGTCCAAGTCGCTAGGGCGGGGCCGTTGTGGCGGAATGAGGGCCGCCATAGCAGGCCAGCCGCGACTTAAGTCAGAAATAAACCCCAAAAATGCCATTATCTGGAATTTTTTGTTTTTGAGAGCTAGGAGACGACCCCAGGCGAGTTCTTGAGAATTTCCCACGAAATTTGGTGCTAAAGGTAAGGATTTTACTCCCCTAATCCGTTTTTCGATCCATAGAACTTAGAATCTTGATCATATACTGTTGGAGGAGGGTTTTGGACTGAATTGGATAGTGGGAAAAATCCCTAGTTGAACCTTAGGATCATGAGTTGGGTCTTGGGTTATTGGGTTTGTTATAATCCGGTTAATTAGACCTTTGATTGTTGATCCTTGCATATATTAACTCTTTGTAAAACTAGAACAAGTAGGAAGAATCCAAAAAGGGAAGATTCAAGTGCCTTAGGGGATTCAAGCTTGGATTCGAGGTAGGTGATGGTTTGATTTCTTGTTCGTGTGATGTAGTTAGCAATTTCTTCATTGTAATACATGTATGTGAATGTTGCACTATTGAGCACACCTAATGGAAATGAGTATGAATGAATAACTGTATGTCATGTATCAACACTTGATTGTATGAGTATGAGAATGTACATTGCGATAGTGATTGTGGCTTATTGAATGGATCGGGTGTTACGTTTCAACACACTAACTGGGATTGAATGTCACATACCAACATACATATTGGATCGAGTGCCACATTCCGGCGCATATATGGGATCGGGTGTCACGTCTGGCACACTAATTGGGATCGGGTACCATGTTTCGGTACACTAATAGTTTGGGTGTGGGTTCCATGAGAGGACCATTGAATTGGTTTTCGTGAGAGAACTATTAAATTGTGTTGTGTATTTACTTGTGATGATTACGTTCATATCTAATGATGATTGATATTGGAAGACTGTATGTTGCTTTAAAATGATAACCAATGTGTATAAATATTTTGTACATGTCATGTTTACCTTGTTGTGATTCTGATATATCTTGTGCTTACTGGGATAGTCGTGTGATCCTACTAGTACACTATGGTTGTGTACTGATGCTGCACTTGCTCTTTTTTTGTTGAGTACAGGGCATCTTCAGGTGGCTATTGATAGGCCTTAGTTAGGTGACTATTGAGCGTGACCGGATTAAAGTGTAGGCCAATTCTTTCAGGGTGCCATGGATCTCTCTTGTTTAAGTCCCATCTTTTCGGACTAGGACTAGTTCTTTATATATTGTTATGTTTTAGCTTTCAGGATTGTATCCCTATTCCTTAGACTTGTGAATTGTTAGAGGTTTGGTACAATGACTTACAAGTTCTAGGGGTTGAATTTTCGCATTAGTTATGGTTCGTTGTTTTAGTTGAACCCTTGGAGTTTATGGAGACTCCATTTTTATTGTCATTTAAACCTGCTTCCATATCTTTGAATGTCTTAGTTTTCATAAAGTTTGTTTGTTTGGGTTGTAGTAATGGTTCTCCTACTGGAGGGTTAGTGTGGGTGTCAATCACGACGATCTAGGTCGTGACAAATTTGATATCAGAGCCCTAGGTTCTTTGATCTCATTGTACCAAAATGAGTTTAGTAAAGTCTTGCGGAACGGTACAGAAACGTCCGTACTTTACTTCGAGAGGCTATAGGACTTTAGGAAAAACTCACTTCCTTCTACTCCTTTCGTGCTATCACTTAAATCCAATGTGTATCTAGGTTATACAAATTGGTATTTGAATTCCTTCGCTTTATGTCACATCTAGTTAGTAATTGAGTTGTAAAGGTGGAAACAACAACACCAGCAATAGAAAATTTGTCCTTGGAAATAGGTATGTATCCCTGACTCACTGTGGGCATGTAATGACTAGATACAAACATGAGGTTTTTATTAGGTTCTCAAGGTTGAAACCTTCATTCTTCATGGGTACTGAATCTGAAGATTCTTATGATTTTCTTGTTGATTGTCACGAGCTGCTTCATAAGATGGATAAGGTCGAGTGGTTTGGCGTTGAGTTTATGATATACCAGTTCAATGGAGACACCAAATGTGGTGGTGGTCTCATGTTGAGTGTCGAATAGTAAATGCACTACTCATTACTTGGGAAACATTTGATGGCTTTCTGTATGGAGAAGTATATATCCTGAACTTTGAGGGATAGGAGGTGAGATGAGTTCCTGAATATAGGGTAACATAATATAATTGTTGCAATCTTTAAGGCAAAAGTTTGTGTTTTTTTCCAAATATGGTACTCCACTTTGCTTCAGTCTAGAAGAACAAATGTGTCGTGTTATGAAGGGATTAAGGTCAAATTTGCAGATTTAAGCTTATGGCTGGCTGCTTTAGCAAAAATCTTTTCAGGAAGTGGTTTATTTGGTGACAGGGGTAGAAGGGGGTGAAGTCAGAAGACTTTGCCAAGGTGACATTATTCAAGAAATTTTGTAAGGGAAGGCTAGATAATGAACACCATTACTTCAAAAATGTATTTAGTATTGTTGTCATATCATGTATGGGTTGCTTAGCAAATGATAAAATTATGTTGCAACAATTGAGGTTAGAATTTATACTGCAATTTCATAGATTGAGTGTATATCAAAGAGGGTCATGATATGACTACTACGATAGCAACGATGCTTACTTGGTTAAGTTATTAAGTGTGTTACAATTATGGAGAACCTGGGCATATGAGGAGGAAATCAAAAAGTCCATGGAGGCCGGGGAAATGATAATGCAGGTAGGGGAGCAGTGCAACCAGGCAAGGACGTTTCCTGTCAAGATGACAGGGCTCAGTTTTATGCTTTTTCAGGCAAGACCGAGGTTGAGGTATGGTACTACTCTTGTCTGTGCCTAGATGGCTACTTTTTGTTTGATCTGGGTTCTACTTATTGTTATGTGTCCGTTCAGTTTGCCTTGGGATTCGATATGATTTGTGATATACTTGATGCCCCCCATCCATGTTTCTACCCCTGTTGGAGAGTCAGTCATAGTCACCCATGTGTATTGTGCTTGTCCTATTTTGTTTATGGGTAATAAGACTTGGGTTGATCTGGTTGTTTTGGATATGACTAACTTTGATATAATCTTAGGCATGACTTGGTTGTCCCCCTATTATGTTGTGCTTAATTGTAACATTAAGTTTGTAACTCTAGAGATCCCCGATAGGGAAAAATTAGAGTGGGAAGAGGTGTACAAGCCTAATCTAGCTAAGGTCATATCCTTAATTCGGGCTAGGAAACTTGTGGGGCAAGGTTGTTTGGCATATTTGGCACATATTTGAGATGTTGAGGTTGAGTCTCCCTCTATTGAGTCTATTCCTGTAGTGTCTGAATTTAAGGAAGTGTTTCCTACCGATTTGTCTGGTATGCCTCCGGATAGAGATATAGAATTCTGCATTGATTTGTAACCTGGTACCCGCCCTATCTACATGTCTTCTTATCACATGGCTCCGGTAGAATTGAGAGAGCTTAAAGCTCAAATCCAGGAGCTTATTGATAAATGTTTCATATGTCCTAGTGCTTCCCTGTGGGGTGCTCCTATCTTGCTTGTTAAGAAGAAGGATGGTAGTATAAGGACTGGTGATTTTATTTTAAGCCATAAATCAGTGGTTTGATACCGGAATGACAAGCTTATGGATAAGGAAAGTCCCATTGAGTATACTTAGGTGAAGGAAATTGAAGATTTTAGTAAGAAAATGCGTGAAAAAAACTTGGTTAGTCACTTGAAATTGATGGGTATACCTGAGTTTGAGGTCTCATGTCGATGAAAAGGTTGACTTCATAGTGATAGCCAGGGCTAACATAGCGTAATGGTAGTAAGAATGCGTGATAGATTGTGATGGAATGCAACTATATAATAAGATTGTTGGTTAAGCGAATTTTGTATAGTAATTACGACTTGCGAGTATTTAAGGTTGTGGTTTCTAATATTTGGTGAGTAACGTGGTGGTATGGAAAGTTTTAAGAGATGGTGGGACACCACTCGAATAGAATTTAAAAAGAGCTAGAGTCATAATGAACAGAAAATAGTGGGATGTAGTACAGCCTTAGAGAGAGGTGAGAGCAAGAATATTTTATTTGATTGCAAAGGATAAAGAGGTATCTTCAGGGGGTAGATTATTGGGTTCAGAGACGTGTGATTTCATTCGTTCGATGTGGCTATGGTAATAGTGTCACGGGTCCATCAGATTGGGTAAAGGCTATTGGAAAAGACTTGAGAAAGGAGTGTACAGACATTAGCTCGAGTGTGATGATAAGTGCTTTGTTTTTGTTTTTGAGTTTAGTAATGAGTACGATGGAATTTTTAGCGAAGGATATTGTAAGATCGATGGAGATGCAATCAATGATAAGTGAATATCCGTGAATTCATAAAAATCTTCAAGGTACAAGCTAATGTTGATAGATAAGGGGATTGTGTTATACGGTTGAATTTACAATTCATATTTTTCATTGTAAGTTTACATTCATGGTGATATATTTTGTCAAGGTATGAATTAGTAATGTGAGAAACGATCAATTGTATCTGGTATTAAGCATTTGAAAGGACTTACACCTGGGTTGAGTCGAAAAATTTATTATTGTTGATTGTTAAGTACCTAAGAAAGGTTTCCATTTAAAAGTGTTGGTTTAGAGTAAGGTAAATGGTCAGAGTGTTTATGATGGTTGTTAGTATTGAGAGTGTGCGCTTCTGTGGAATGATGTGAAGAGTATGTGGAGTCAACTGGATGGAAATGACTGGTATCGAATCTTCAGAGGAAAACCTTTAGTGTTATTCAATATTTATTCCATAAATTCTTATGTGACCATCTATTTCATTTTGTACATGGTTGTGAGTATGATTCACTAGTTATGCTCGTGTGATTTCACTTTTGTGGGTGAATCCCTAGTGGTGGATCAGGGGTACCAATCCTGCGGTGTTCTCTTGGTTGAGTGGGATGATTGGGAAGAGTTGGTTAATTCAGATGACATAATTGGTGTAGTTTTGGAGTTGTTAAAGTATTTCAATGGTTCTACATGTACCACCTTGCCTATGAGAATTCATAGAAGAGCTACCACACGTAACTATGGTTGTCCGACAAACTTAATAATCATCTAGTTGTCGAGGTCATGTATCGGTTATGTGTGGTTGAATGTGGGGATCGTTTGGTCCAATTCTACTATTTGTAAGGGTAATCTACAGTCACAATTACTAAATCTAGCATTTCGATAGTGTTGTTAGAGGGTTTTTATGCTTGCACATATCCCTCAATGAGTATCTAATGTCTAAAGACCATTTTTTTTGTGGATTAAGCTCATGGAAATTTATGTTGTGAGATGGAGATATTGATAAGAACTATGATTATTGGGTATTATGAGTGTGTGCTGGTTGGTTCAGGTTCACCTCTAATTGTAGCGAGTATTTATTTAGAATATTATCATGCTTATGTGAGAAAAGATTAGTCCTGATGATTTTGTCAAGGTCCTTGATAACATGTTGCAGACGTGGATGTGATCAACTTTGGTGGTTGTTGGGAATCGCTTTGTTGTTAGTTAAGTTTACATACAACAATATTTATCACTCGAGTATTGAGATGACTTCATTGAGGCACTATATGGGAGGATGTGTAGGTATTCAATTAGTTGGCTTGGGGATGGAGATTACATCATAAAGTGAGACTCAATTTTGGTAAACCAAGTCCTTCAGTATGAGGAAGAACTGGTTGCAATTCTTGATCGCGATGTTCGGAAGCTAAGGACATGTGATACAAGTATCCCTAGTAATTTGACGATTCAGATAGTACTTTACCCTTACTTTTAGCCAATCTTTCCTAGTTGATCACTCGGGGACAAGTGATGGGTAAATCGGTATCTATTGTAACAACCTGATTCTGTCGTTAGGGAAAAGCCAATGGGAAAAGAATTGGACCAGAAAAACTTTTGAGTAGTAACTTGAAATTTCCAGATTTGGACGAAATCGGAGTCAACGAGGTCTAGGGAAATTTGGTAACAAATCAGAAATCTAATAATGAATTTGATCTCATAAGTGGATATCTAAGGAGTTAAGGAACCCGTACGACTTTACAGAATCGAATTCGGGCAAGTAGAACTCCCAAAAGCGTGAGAGGGTAGTTTCTGAGTGTCATGGGATGAAGGTGTGTTGTGAAATGGGGCTTTGAAACTCTTAATTTAGTTTTATGCTTCCGTGCAAGCCGCTAGGGCAGGATTATTCCCACCAGGGCAGGGCCATTGTGGCGGGATGGGGGCCGTCATAACGGGCCAGTCGCGACTTCAGTCGAAAATAAACCCCAAAAACTTCATTATTTTGTAATTTTTGTTTTTGAGAGCTTGGAAACGACCCCAGGCGATTTCTTGACAGTTTCAAATGAAATTTGGTGGTAAAGGTATGGATTTTACTCCCCTAATCTATTTTTCGATCTGTAGAACTTAGAATCCTGATCATATATTGTTGGGAGAGCATTTTGGACTGAATTGGATGGTGGGAAAAAGTCTAGTTACACCTTAGGATCATGAGTTGGGTCTTGGGTTATTAGGTTTGTTATAATCCGGTTAATTAGACCTTTGATTGTTGATCCTTGCGTATATTAACTATTTGTAGACCTAGAACAAGCGGGAAGAATTCAGAAAGGGAAGATTCAAGTTCCTTAGGGGATTCAAGCTTGGATTTGAGATAGGTGATGGTTTGATTTCTTGTTTGTGTGATGTATGTTAGCAATTGCTTCATCGTAATACATGTATGTATGTGAATGTTGCACTATTGACCACATGTAATGCAAATGAGTATGAATGAATGATTGTATGCCATGAATCAACACTTGATTGTATGATTCTGAGAATGTACATTGTAATTGTGATTGTGGCTTGTTGAATGGATCGGGTGTTAGTTCCAACACACTAACTGGGATCGAATGTCATATACTGACATATATATTGGATCGGGTTCCATGTTTCGGCGCATATATGGGATCGGGTGTCACATCTGCCACATTAATTTGGATTGGGTACCACGTTCCGGTACACTAATAGTTTGGGTATGGGTTCCGTGAGAGGACCATTGAATTGTGTTATGTATCTCTTTGTGATGATTACGTTCATATCTAATGATGATTGATATTGGAAGACTGTATGTTGCTCTAAAATGATAACCAGTGTGTATATACATTCTGTACATGTCATGTTTTCCCTGTTGTGATTCTGATATATGTTGTGCTTACTAGGATAGCCGTGTGATCCTACCAATACACTATGGTTGTGTACTGATATTGCACTTGCACTTTCTTTGTTGAGTACATGGCATCTTCAGGCGGCTTCTGACAAGCCTCAGTAAGGTGACTATTGAGCGTGATGGGATTCAAGGGTGAGCCAATTCTTTCAGGCTACCATGGATCTCTCTTGTTTAAGTCCCATGTTTTCGTACTTAGACTAGTTCTTTAGATGTTGTTATGTTTTAGCTTTCGGGATTGTATCCCTATTCCTTATACTTGTAAATTGTTAGAGTTTTGGTACAATGACTTTCAGGTTCTAGGGGTTGAATTTCCGCATTAGTTATGGTTCGTTGTTTTAGTTGAACCCTTGGAGTTTATGGGGACTCCATTTTTATTGTCATTTAAACTTGCTTCTGTATCTTTAAATGTCTTAGTTTTCATAAAATTTGTTAGTTTGGGTTGTAGTAATGGTTTTCCCACCGGAGGATTAGTGTGGATGCCAATCATGACGGTCTGGATCGTGACAGTAAGAGGAAGAGGAAGAGGAAGAGGAAGAAGAAGAAGAAGAAGAAGAAGAAGAAGAAGAAGAAGAAGAAGAAGAAGAAGAAAAGCTCACTACTTGGATCAAATGAAGTGCATCAACGGCAAAGCAAGGTGTTGGTGGAAGAGACCACCATTAAGCAAAGATGGGAAGCATACTTTCACAAACTCTTAAACAACAAAGGGGACAGAGACATCGTGTTGGGTGATTTGGCACACTATGAAATGAAATTGCAAGAATGGGATAAATTGACTCTTTTCAATTTTCTCTAGGATAGTTGACTTATATGTTTCACCAGTAAACTAAAGTTAACAGAGATAAAATGATCAAGAATGGAAGTGCAAAAAATAAACATTGACACCAGATGTTTTTATACTGGTTAGGTTCCAAAAGAGATCTTACATCTAATCCCCTTGGGTTGTGTCACACCCCGAGGCTACACCCTTGACGTAAATATGGGACCTAGGATCACGAGTAACCCCAAGCTAACCCAGAAGCTGGTATATCATAAGCATAATAGAAACAACTGAATAAAGATATTCTATGTGGAAGCTAAAACATGAGATAACTTAAAGATGGGGAATACCCAATCCTAATCTGAATATATATAACTTTATAAGAGTTTAATGATACTGAACAATCACTTAAAAACTAAAGTTGAATCTAATACTATGTTTGAAAAAACTTCTATTGACTAGAGTTGTTGGGACATGCCTCCAGCTAACCCTAGCAAAACTAAAATTGAAATGAAAGACTGAATATAAAAATACATGTCTATTGTCCTCGAAGTATGAGGGCTCACCACTAAAGCTGTTGAATACGGATTGGGAACCGATCTATGTATGATCTGGATGTTGAGTACCTGTACCTACATCAAGAAA
This sequence comes from Solanum stenotomum, assembly GCF_019186545.1. Classification (NCBI taxonomy): domain Eukaryota; kingdom Viridiplantae; phylum Streptophyta; class Magnoliopsida; order Solanales; family Solanaceae; genus Solanum; species Solanum stenotomum. Next base: position 36,563,206 of record NC_064288.1, read on the forward strand.
CGATGTAGTGCAGAGTATGCATCAGTACCTAAAATGTACTGAGCATGCAGGATATAGAATATAGTTGAACAAATATATAAGTTGAACAAGTATAATTGAGCAATGACACAATCTGAACAGAAACATATATACTGAAATATAACTATAAGTTGAACTAAGTGCAAGGACCAAGTACTGATTATGAACATAACATGCTGAGACTGAATACTGAAGTATAACTGAAAACTGGTCAATGCACTAGAGTCTGATTGTGGGAGCTACTATCAACCGACATAAAATCACGTGAGCTAAACATGAAGTCCGATGTATACACCCCATCGAGAGGACCCAATATACCATGCCAGGGGTATAAAGGCATGACTGGTGTGATCACTAAATTTTATGCCCATAGAGGGGACTTATAAACCTACGAGGCACATAAAAGTGGGACTATGAGGGTACGTTGAACCCTAGTCCAACTCAGTACTAACCTTACTCCCAACAGGAAATGTATCTAAAACAACATAACTAAAATATTGGATAGCTCAATGTCCTAACATGCAAATCTGAGAATGCAACATTTTATGTATTGACAATGAAACATTCGAAATTTGAGGCATGTTTATCTGTTTAACTGACCTAGCAAGTGTAATTCCTGAACTAAGAGAATCTACACAACTAGGGTTTTGAGTTTCATGCAAAGGACGAAGTAACGATTTAACGAAAATATAATAATTTGATTAAGAACACTATAACAGCTAAATTACAACTAATATCTAAAGTTTTAGAAACCCTAGGTCTAATCAAGATATAGAGAGTCAAGAATCTGGCTGAATTTTAGGGACCTAGTGGATGAAAAGAATCCACTAGTGAAATCCCACAAAACTGGTGAAAAAATCGATGGAGAAATCCTTCGATTTTGGGGTTCGAACTGAAGAAAACCTATTGCATGTTCTTAAGGGGGTTGGTCGACTCTTTCTCCTCTTTGCTCTAAGTTTGATGATTTTTGTTGAATAATGTTTTTGGTTATGTTCTGACTAGGTTATTAGGCTTAAAGTGAGTAAAACGACGTAGTTTAGGGGTTAAATGACGTAGATCATGTGTCCAACGCATAGGGGAAAAGACCAAAATGACTCTAACTTAAAAATCTGACGGGGGCCTTCCACAGCCCATAAGACGGACCGTCAAAGGGACCAAGGCCCTTCAAATAGGTCGTGGTATGCTGGCCAGTGACTACTGGTTCTAGGGAGGGCCAACCACGAGACCTACCACGACGCGTGTGAAGGACCACGGACCATAAAGGTCATCGTGGTTCTTCACTTGAGCTGGGGATGGCTGGCTCAAGGAGACGAATGCCACCACGGCCTGTGGAGGGCTCCGTGGTATGATGCCAGGGTCTGGTTGGTTCTGCCTTGATTAAACGAGCCTTCACACCGCTCGTGGGCTGGTCCACCACTTCTAGAAGGGTGTGAACCACGAGAAGGTCGACGGATCGTGGTTCCTTTCACGGTCTGTAAACCCTATTGTGGTTCACCAAATTCTGTTATTTTCTGCTACAAAGTCCAAGTCTGATTTCTGTGGTGTTACCATATCTTCCCATTGGGAACATTCGTCCTCAAATAAAGTCTAAACTAGCTCAGTATGGAGGGAAAAAGCTATAAACCCTACCACTAAGTACTAGAAACTGATATCTAACTGAACCGAGTTCTAAGAATCATGCAAATATGTTGAAATGCAAGAACAATTGAAGGAACAAGATACTAAGACTGAATTTACGCAAGAGTAAACTAAGAGACTGGAGAGGACTATTACCTGAAGGTGAAACGGAATAGGAAGGAAAAAGATGAGGATACTTGGCCTTCATAGTTGCCTCTGCTTCCCAAGTAGCTCCCTCTACGGACTGATTCCTACACAAAACCTTCACTGAAGCGACTTCTTTATTTCTCAACCTACGAACCCGACGGTGAAGAATTTCAATTGACACCTCTTCATAAGTGAGACTATCTTTCACAGCCACTCTCTCTAATGGTACTATGGATGTCGGATCACCCACACACTTCTTTAACCAGGAAATATGAATGACTGGATGAACCGCTGCTAGTTATGTTGGTAACTCTAACTCATAAGCCACCTTACCAATCATCTTCAGGATTTTGTAGGGACCTATATATCCGGAATGAGCTTCCCTTTCTTGCCAAATCTAATCACCCCTTCATAGGTGACACTTTTAGGAAATTCTGTTATTTTCTGCTACAAAGTCCAAGTCTGATTTCTGTGGTGTTACAATATCTTCCCCTTGGAAACATTCGTCCTCAAATAAAGTCTAAACTAGCTCAGTATGGAGGGAAAGAGCTATAAACCCTACCACTAAGTACTAGAAACTGATATCTAACTGAACCGAGTTCTAAGAATCATGCAAATATGCTGAAATGCAAGAACAATTGAAGGAACAAGATACTAAGACTGAATTTACGCAAGAGTAAACTAAGAGACTGGAGAGGAACTATTACCTGAAGGTGAAACGAAAGAGGAAGGAAAAAGATGAGAATACTTGGCCTTCATAGTTGCCTCTGCTTCCCAAGTAGCTCCCTCTACGGACTGATTCCTACACAAAACCTTCACTAAAGCGACTTCTTTATTTCTCAACCTACGAACCCGACGGTGAAGAATTTCAATTGACACCTCTTCATAAGTGAGACTATATTTCACAGCCACTCTCTCTAATGGTACTATGGATGCCGGATCACCCACACACTTCTTTAACAAGGAAATATGAATGACTAGATGAACCGCTGCTAGTTCTGTTGGTAACTCTAACTCATAAGCCACCTTACCAATCATCTTCAGGATTTTGTAGGGACCTATATATCCGGACTGAGCTTCCCTTTCTTGCCAAATCTAATCACCCCTTCATAGGTGACACTTTAAGGAAATTCTGTTATTTTCTGCTACAAAGTCCAAGTCTGATTTATGTGGTGTTACAATATCTTCCCCTTGGGAACATTCGTCCTCAAATAAAGTCTAAACTAGCTCAGTATGGAGGGAAAGAGCTATAAACCCTAACACTAAGTACTAGAAACTGATATCTAACTGAACCGAGTTCTAAGAATCATGCGAATATGCTGAAATGCAAGAACAATTGAAGGAACAAGATAGTAAGACTGAATTTACGCAAGAGTAAACTAAGAGACTGGAGAGGAACTATTACCTGAAGGTGAAACGGAATAGGAAGGAAAAAGATGAGGATTCTTGGCCTTCATAGTTGCCTCTGCTTCCCAAGTAGCTCCCTCTACGGACTGATTCCTACACAAAATCTTCACTGAAGCGACTTCTTTATTTCTCAACCTACGAACCCGACGGTGAAGAATTTCAATTGACACCTCTTCATAAGTGAGACTATCTTTCACAGCCACTCTCTCTAATGGTACTATGGATGTCGGATCACCCACACACTTCTTTAACAAGGAAATATGAATGACTGGATGAACCACTTCTAGTTATGTTGGTAACTCTAACTCATAAGCCACCTTACCAATCATCTTCAGGATTTTGTAGGGACCTATATATCCGAACTGAGCTTCCCTTTCTTGCCAAAACTAATCACCCCTTCATAGGTGACACTTTAAGGAAATTCTGTTATTTTCTGCTACAATGTCCAAGTCTGATTTCTGTGGTGTTACAATATCTTCCCCTTGGGAACATTCGTCCTCAAATAAAGTCTAAACTAGCTAAGTATTGAGGGAAAGAGCTATAAACCCTACCACTAAGTACTAGAAACTGATATCTAACTGAACCGAGTTCTAAGAATCATGCAAATATGCTGAAATGCAAGAACAATTGAAGGAACAAGATACTAAGACTGAATTTACGCAAGAGTAAACTAAGAGACTGGAGAGGAACTATTACCTGAAGGTGAAACGGAATAGGAAGGAAAAAGATGAGGATACTTGGCCTTCATAGTTGCCTCTGCTTCCCAAGTAGCTCCCTCTACGGACTGATTCCTACACAAAACCTTCACTGAAGCGACTTCTTTATTTCTCAACCTACGAACCCGACGGTGAAGAATTTCAATTGACACCTCTTCATAAGTGAGACTATCTTTCACAGCCACTCTCTCTAATGGTACTATGGATGTCGGATCACCCACACACTTCTTTAACAAGGAAATATGAATGACTGGATGAACCACTTCTAGTTATGTTGGTAACTCTAACTCATAAGCCACCTTACCAATCATCTTCAGGATTTTGTAGGGACCTATATATCCGGACTGAGCTTCCCTTTCTTGCCAAATCTAATCACCCCTTCATAGGTGACACTTTAAGGAAATTCTGTTATTTTCTGCTACAATGTCCAAGTCTGATTTCTGTGGTGTTACAATATCTTCCCATTGGAAACATTCGTCCTCAAATAAAGTCTAAACTAGCTAAGTATTGAGGGAAAGAGCTATAAACCCTACCACTAAGTACTAGAAACTGATATCTAACTGAACCGAGTTCTAAGAATCATGCAAATATGCTGAAATGCAAGAACAATTGAAGGAACAAGATACTAAGACTGAATTTACGCAAGAGTAAACTAAGAGACTGGAGAGGAACTATTACCTGAAGGTGAAACGGAATAGGAAGGAAAAAGATGAGGATACTTGGCCTTCATAGTTGCCTCTGCTTCCCAAGTAGCTCCCTCTACGGACTGATTCCTACACAAAACCTTCACTGAAGCGACTTCTTTATTTCTCAACCTACGAACCCGACGGTGAAGAATTTCAATTGACACCTCTTCATAAGTGAGACTATCTTTCACAGCCACTCTCTCTAATGGTACTATGGATGTCGGATCACCCACACACTTCTTTAACAAGGAAATATGAATGACTGGATGAACCGCTGCTAGTTATGTTGGTAATTCTAACTCATAAGCCACCTTACCAATCATCTTCAGGATTTTGTAGGGACCTATATATCCGGACTGAGCTTCCCTTTCTTGCCAAATCTAATCACTCCTTCATAGGTGACACTTTTAGGAAATTCTGTTATTTTCTGCTACAAAGTCCAAGTCTGATTTCTGTGGTGTTACAATATCTTCCCCTTGGGAACATTCGTCCTCAAATAAAGTCTAAACTAGCTCAGTATTGAGGGAAAGAGCTATAAACCCTACCACTAAGTACTAGAAACTGAGATCTAACTGAACCGAGTTCTAAGAATCATGCAAATATGATGAAATGCAAGAACAATTGAAGGAACAAGATACTAAGACTGAATTTACGCAAGAGTAAACTAAGAGACTGGAGAGGAACTATTACCTGAAGGTGAAACAGAATAGGAAGGAAAAAGATGAGGATACTTGGCCTTCATAGTTGCCTCTGCTTCCCAAGTAGCTCCCTCTACGGACTGATTCCTACACAAAACCTTCACTGAAGTGACTTCTTTATTTCTCAACCTACGAACCCGACGGTGAAGAATTTCAATCGACACCTCTTCATAAGTGAGACTTTCTTTCACAGCCACTCTCTCTAATGGTACTATGGATGTCGGATCACCCACACACTTCTTTAACAAGGAAATATGAATGACTGGATGAACCGCTGCTAGTTATGTTGGTAACTCTAACTCATAAGCCACCTTACCAATCATCTTCAGGATTTTGTAGGGACCTATATATCCAGACTGAGCTTCCCTTTCTTGCCAAATCTAATCACCCCTTCATAGGTGACACTTTTAGGAAAACCAATCATCGATTTCAAACTCTAAGTCCCTTTTCCTTACATCTGCGTAGGACTTCTGACGACTCTGAGCTATCTTAAGTCTATCTCTGATGAGCTGAACTTTTTCCATAGCCTCATGAACTGAATTTGGCCCAGCCAATGTTGCTTCACCTACTTCCAGCCAAACAACTGAAGATCTACATCTACGCCCATATAATGCCTAATAATAGGCCATCTAAATATTGGAATGATAGCTATTGTTATAGGTGAATTCTATGAGAGGTAGGTGACCATTCGAACTGCCCTTGAAGTCGATCACGCAAGCTCTAAACATGTCCTCTAAGGTCTACGGAGGGAAGGTTCAATCCATGCTATTGATGGAAAGAACCCCGATAAGATATCGGATTCCGAAAAGGAAAAGATTGAAGGAGATGCATTGAGTGTAATCCAATTGTCCCTTGCACCTAACGTACTTTGTGAAGTGAGTACAAGTACCGAAGAGACGACCAAAGAGTTATGGAGAAGGCTGGAAGGGCTTTACCAGGACCGATCAGTGACAACAAGGATGTTGTTACAATGGCGTCTTCACACATTTAAGATGGATTCATGTACTTTGTTGCAGGACCATCTAGATGTGTTCAACAAACTTGTGATGGACTTACAGACTGCTGGAATTAAAAAGGATGAGGAGACACTAGCATGTGCTTTGCTATTTTCATTGACTTTAAAATATCGTGATATTGAGAATTCACTGATGTATAGCAAAGAGCCTATCACTCTTGAGCAAGTGCGCCAAGCATTTAACTCTTGTGATGTGCGGATGCATTTTGAAGGAGATAAAGGTGACGAAACTAGTGGGCTCTTTGTGAGAGGCCGTACTAGCCAACAGGGAAGGAGAAAATTGAAGTACAAATCAAAGTCTCGTGTGAACAAGAAGAATACATAATGTTGGGGATGTCACAAGAAGGGGCACTTTGAACGAGATTGCCCTATGTCGATGTAACGACTCGGAAAATGATAGAGTGAAACTAGAGCCTCACATGTGAGTTTGGAGTCGAGAACTTAATGAAATGATTATATTTGAATTTGACCCAAAAGTTCTTAAAAATGTGCTTCGGAAGTTACCGGAAACTTGTTTAGTGTATATAAAAGGATCCGTTTCGTTTTTCGAAAATCCGACTTCATATTCTTGTTTAGGGGGTCAAATTGAGTGGGAAATGGGTCTAACCCAAATTTTAGAGCAACCGTATCAAAATCCGAAATTTCAAAGTGAAGCCTTTTTCGAGGGTCTACTTTGGAGGGTCATATCTCCTAGCACACAAATAATTGGGTGGCCCATAACATATCCATGGAAAGCCCTTTGAGTTAGCTACCTAACGCACTTCGTTTCACCTCATTCGGAGTTCGGACGAAGAAGTTATGCCCATTTTCGTAAAGTCTGTCCGGCAGAAAAAGGCAATTTCCAGTAGCCGATTTACTGTTCATTTACTGTTCACCCGCCCCTTTTTTTTTTCTAAGTGTTGGACGAATTTTTTCCAAAGGGTATATATTATTTCCTAGATACCATTAATTCATTCCCATCCCTATAAACATTTCCCTCTCTACAATCCTCCATTTAAGAGAGTCAAGAACTTGGAGCTAGGGCTTGGGTTGAAGGTGGTGTCTTCATCAATTTTCTTGGGGAATCATAGCAAAGGTATGGTGACCCTTGATCCTTGATTATCTTTCCTTCAAGGAGTCCATTAAAAAGGGTTTCAAAAGTCTTCAAAGAACAAAACTTCTATTTTCTATTCTAGTTATGGGTTCATGGGTAAAATGTTTTCAAAGTCATTATATTGGTGAATTGAAGTTGTAATTATGATTTTAAGATGATTTTATATGAAACTTCTCCAAGAACCCATGTTTTCATTAAAAGACTTGAATTTGCTTATGAAGTGAGTTTAATGCCTATGATTTAATGTTGATGAATTGTTGGTATATGGATAAATTGAGGATTGTGGCCTTATGGGCAAATTATGGGTGAATCACCTTGTGGTGATAGAATTGTTGGGAATTGAGTAATGGTTATTATGGCTTTGGAGGATGGTAAGTTGGCTTAATCTCATATTAGGGATAAAATTGTTCTTGCTTGGTTTGATCCACTTATGGTGGAGGTGTTTAATTATGGAATGTATTGTGACCATGGCCTTAAAGGCAAGACATGAGGAGCTAATGTTGACTTAGAATTGTTTACTTGTTTGTTACATTGTGACCATGGCCTTGAAGGCATAGTATAAGAAATTGAAGTGTTATCATGACATTGTATGAATGAGAGTTCAATGAAGATAATGTGATCATGTTATGAATGTAAATGTGTTACTATTGAAAGATTATTTCTCAATTTGACACTCATGAATGTTGATGATAGAATATGAAGGATTCTTCAATGTAAAGTATACCTTGAATTGGTAGGGCTTATGCATCCTTTTCTTGTATAAATGATTATATTGTTGATTGTTGAATCCTTGGATCGGTAGGCTTATGGCACCCTTCCACACATGCTTATAATGAACCTTGGATCGGTAGGCTAATGGCACCCTTCCATTAATGATAAGTAATGAACCTTGGATTCGGTAGGCCTATGGCACCTTTCCATAAAGGTTAATGATGAGACTTGAATCGGTAGGCCCATGGCACCCTTTCAAGAGGAGTTAATGAGCTTTCCTAAATGTACCTTGAATCGGTAGGCTTATGGCACCCTTTCATGTGTTAAATAATGTACCTTGAATCGGTAGGCTTATGGCACCCTTTCATGTGTGATGATGTCAAAGTAATGAACTATTCTATGGGAATGTAGGCTAAGCACCGAGCGGATTTGGTTAGATGGAAACTCCCCCGACAGTTAGGCATGAGTTTCAATGATCGTCTACCTTATCCCATAAACTATGTGCCCGCATAGGAAGCTAGTGGATCCATTAAGCTATATATACCGGTCTTCCTTAGGCAAGTAGACCACCTCTTTTCGGTGTGGGGACTCATGACACCGGATTCCATGACAAGCTCTCATGGTCTATGTCGGTTAAACGCTTACTTCCCATCATGTGAGATTTCATTATGGTTTCTTGACAGGTTCTACAAAGTGTAGGTAGTAGTATGGGATGCTACCTATACATTGCACGAGTAGGCTTGGAGAGGGTCATAGTGAGTTTCTCTAAATCCTAATGACTGTGACATGAATGTACCCTAAATGAGGTTATTAAAGAATGTTGGCTCTTAAATGCTTAATATGTTATGCATGTTATACTTGGGTTATATTACGAGTTATTTTCCCTTGTCATGTCTTAATTAATGATATACCTCTTATGTATGAATATTGTGCAAAGGTGAAAGAAAGGAATGATAAGTTACTTTAAGTGACCTAAATGTGGTGCCTTAGTATGGATGGTGGTATGGGACGTCATCCATACATTGCACGAGGTATAGCATAAGGGTTTCTTGAGGTGAAGGTCCAAGGTAAAGGTTTTCATGTTGATATTGTTTAAAGGTGATATTATGACTTACTTGATGTTATGCTTGTCTTGTATGTCTTTTATGCTATTGTTCATGATATTTCAAAAAGGTGGCATAATGCATGGTTTCTAACTAAAATGTCCCTTTTTAAGCATGTTTTGCATGGTCATCATACTTAGTACATTTTGTGTACTAACCCATATTCTTCATATTTTTACTATAAGTGTAGGTTCCGGCAAGTGATCCCTCCTAGCTAGTTTGAAGTGTTGGATTGCTTTCCTCCAAGACTTGGTATGTCCTCATGGATTCGAGGACAAGACTTTTAAGTTCTTTTGTTCATGTAATAGACTTCTTTTGATTGTAAAGGGCCGTGTCCCTACTTATGTTTTGCGACTGTGTCTAAGATGGCCATGTGAGACTTAGACTTCCGCTGTGTGTTTTTAAAGTTGTTTTAAGAAGTTTAAATGTGTGGATGTAAATAAGTTTTTTTTTATTATTCCGCACTATTTTCATTATTGAATGCAATGAATGACTATGTGGCTTGTATAAGACCCCTTCGGGGTCGAGTACGCCTTGTTACGACTTGGGGGTGCTCCCGGGTCATGACAGTCGAAGTCCAAAAAAAAGATGAGTGCATTCATTGTTGAGCAAGTACATGATTCTGATGATGGTAATGTACTAACAATATCATGCAATAGTGAAGTTTATGACAATAAATAGGTCTTAGACTCTGGTTGTACTCTGCATATGACATTTTGAAGAGATTGGTTCAGCAGCTATGAAATAAGTGAAGGAACCGTATTAATGGACAATAATGCAACTTGTAAAATAGTTGGCATTGGTTCAGTTTGTGTTCGCTGCCATGATGGAACCGTGAGGACTATTACAGAAGTCCGTCATGTTCCTGATCTGATGAAAAATTTGATCTCCCTAGGTACTTTGGATAAACAAGGCTACAAGTACATAAGTGAAGAAGGAACTATGAAAGTGACTAAAGGGTCTTTAGTCATGTTGCAAGCCAAGCTGGAAGATGGCCTCTACACACTTGCGGGAAGCACCATTATTGGCTCTGTAAATGCATCTACAGTGCAGTTATCTAATGATGACTAGGCAAAAATATGGCACATGGGACTAGGCCATATGAGCGCACGAGGATTGGAGATGTTGAGCAACCGCAACCTTTTGAATGGTGAGAAGATCAGCACACTTGAATTTTGTGAGCACTGCGTCTTAGGGAAGCAGAAAAAGGTCAGCTTCAGCACTGGTAAACACAAGACGGAAGGGGTGCTAGACTACATCCATTAAGATTTATAAGGTCCCTCTAAGCTTCCATCGAAAGGAGGAAAGAGGTATCTTCTCACATTCATTGATGATTTTTCACGAAAGGTTTGGGTGCGTTTCTTGAAGGCAAAAAGTGATGCTTTTGAAGCATTTAAAGAGTGGAAGACTTTGGTTGAAAATCAAATGTAGAGAAAAATCAAGTATCTTCGCACAGACAATGGCTTGGAGTTTTGCAGTGAAGAGTTCAATGATTTCTGCAAGGTTCATGGGATCACAAGACATAAGACGGTCAGGCACACACCACAGCAGAATGGAGTTGCCGAGAGAATGAACAGAACTCTTCTTGAGTCGTTGTATGCTCTTACAAGTTAGAATGTCCAAAGTATTTTGGGCTGAAGCAGTTCATACTGCTTCTCATATTGTAAATCGATCTCCGACATCAGCGATTGACTTTAAGACTCGGAATGAGGTATGGTCAGGTGAACACTCTAACTATTCATACTTGCGAATATTTAGGTGTCCAGCTTATTATCATGTTAATGAAAGAAAGCTTGAACCAAGGGCTAAAAAGGCCATATTTGTAGGGTATGTAGATGGAGTAAAAGGGTACAAACTTTGGTGTTTGTCTTTACTCAAATTTGTAGTTAGTAGAGATGTTACCTTTGATGAGTCATCTATACTTGATACTCGTAAAGTTTCTGTGGAGTTATCAAGAAATGAGAACAACGAGCAGGTGGAGCTACCGGTGGAGCTTACCAAGGAACGGGATCAAGAGACTCAAATTGATGAGTCAAAAGATGCCGATCTTGAAGAACTTGTTGTCAATGAACCATACACAATTGCGAAAGGAAGGGGCAAAAGACAATTACGGAAACCGAAACGTCTTATAGAGCAAGAAAATTTGATTGCCTATGCGTTCGTAGTTGTAGAAGAAGAGATTAAGGATCTCGAGCCCTCCTCGTATATTGAACCAACTTCTTGCAAAGATGCTGCACAATGGTAGTTAGCCATGATGGAAGAGATGGAGTCTCTTCACAAAAATGAGACATGGGTCTTAGTTAAAAGGCCAAAGGGGAAGAGGACAGTTGTATGCAAATGGGTCTACAGAAAGAAAAAGGGTATTCCAGAAGTGGAAGATGCTAGGTTCAAGGCGAGATTGGTTGCAAAGGGTTTCTGCCAGAAGGAGGGAATTGACTACAATGAGATCTTCTCTCCAGTCGTGAAACATAGCTCAATTCGCGTGCTACTAGCATTGGTTGCACAATTTGATTTAGAGCTTCAACAACTTGATGTCAAAACTACTTTCTTACATGGTGATCTAGAAAAGACGATCTATATGGATCAACCTGAAGGTTTCCTAGCTGAAGGAAAAAAAGATCATGTATGCCAACTGAAGAAGTCTTTGTATGGTTTGAAGCAATCCCCTAGACAGTGGTACAAGAGGTTTGATGCATTCATGACTACACATGGATTTTCGAGGAGTGCATTTGATAGTTGTGTGTATCACAAGAAGATGTCTGGTAACTCTATGATTTATCTATTGTTGTATGTTGATGATATGCTTATTGCTGCTAACAACATCACAGAGATAAATATTTTGAAGAAACTATTGAGCAAGGAATTTGACATGAAGGATTTGGGAGTTGCAAAGAAAATCCTTGGAATGGAGATTTCAAGAGAAGACGGTATTGTACATCTTTCTCAAAAGAGGTACATCGAAAAGATTCTCGAGAGATTCAATATGCATATAAGCAAGACTGTAAGTACACCGTTAGCTTCTCATTTCAAGTTTTTAGAGTTACAAATGCCTCAGTCTATGGATAAGGTGGAGCATATGTCAAAAGTTCCTTATGCAAGCGCATTTGGCAGCATTATTTATGTTATGGTGTGCACACGTCAAGATATTGCTCAATCTGTAAGCGTGGTAAGCAGGTACATGACAAATCCAGAAAAAAGGCATTGGGAAGCTGTAAAGTGGATGTTGAGATATCTCAAAGAAGCTCCTGATGTTGGCCTAACCTTCCGAAAAAGTGAAGATATTTCAATTCTCGGTTATGTAGATTCTGACTATGCAGGGGATCTTGATAGAAGGAGGTCCACAACTGGATACATCTTTACTCTCGTTGGTAGTGCCGTTAGTTGGAAATCGACTTTACAGTCGATTGTCGCTTTGTCTACAACAGAGGCAGAATAAATGACCGCAACGAAGGCAGTGAAAGAAGCTATCTGGTTGAAAGGTTTGGTGGAAGAATTGAGTTTGGTTCAGTTAGAATCAACTCTAAGATGTGATAGTTAAAGTGGTATTCATTTGATTAAAAATCAAAGATATCATGAGCGCACCAAACACATTGATGTCAGATTCCATTTTATTTGAGATGTCGTAGAAGAGGGAGCTATCAAGGTTGAAAAGGTTATCACAGACGATAACGCTGCAGACATGTTGACCAAGATAGTCCCGCTTGCCAAGTTTGCACACATCAATTGATGCAACTCTGAGAGAACAACTGCTAGGTGGAGCTAGTATGTTCAAGAAAGGTTTGATTCTTCTAGTTTCTTAGAAGTTTTGGCCGGATTTGTTTATACACATGCTCGGAACGCAAACCAAGGTGGAGATTGAAAGAGTTGGTTTGGTTCTTGTGGAATCAAACTCAATGGAAGATGAATTAATATGAAGATTTGGTGGGAAGATAATTAGTACAAAATAAAAGTCAAGATAGTAACTTGGTAGGTGAAATTTAGGTAAACCATAAAATGATTTCACATGTTTAACCTTGACATTTTTGACACATAGTGATGTCATGGATGACATCAATAGGAAGAATTCATTCCTATAAATAAGTAGCTCTTGATTCATTGTCAAATCATCCTCTCACTTGCCTTCTCACCTTCTAAGGCATTTGATGCTCTCTCTCTTGTAGTATCTCACTTGTATTCTTTACAGAGTGAAATAAATATTGGTGCAGTTGTTCTTTGGTGGACGTAGGATCATTTTTATCCGAACCACGTTAAATATTGTTGTTCTTCCTTGTTCTTTATTTTCACGTTTCCGCTAACAAGAATGAATGTGGAGAATCTGTACAATACGTTTGTGTCAAACCGCATGCTCTGAGGAAGTTCATTCTTTGTTACTTGCAGGATCTTATCACGAATAAGCTATTAGATGGCCAAGTATTCTTGCTGTGAAGTAGTAAAAACCATCGAAGATTGTGTAGAGACGGGGCACTTAGATAGATCGACCAGGGATCAGTTGGAATATGCTAGTAATCTACTAAATAATTTACAGTGTTATCTCTATGGCCTGGAGAAGGTAAACTCTCAGAATTGGGTATGTGCACAGCTTAGTCCCTTAATCGATGAAGTCTGTGATGGCTTTTGGGAGATACTTGGTCTTTTGAAGAATCAAGGCCTGATAAGTGAGACAGTCAAAATGATTTCAGAGGTGCTGAAAATGATTAAACCTGAGATTATTGCTGAGCGAATCAATCCTTCCAAGTAGTCAACATCATCATCTACCCGTATGATCACTATGGATATGGTGAACCGCGTCGCACATAATTGCCATGCTGTTTTTTATCTGACAAACTATGCAATTCGTTTAGTAGAGTTCCAACATCTGGGAGTCGGTGCAATATTGAACATGAGAAAATGAAGGATCTCTTCACCCTTGCTGAGGATATATCTGAAACTGCAGCTTACCTATCTATCTTGTGTTGTGAGACGTATGACCAGTACTCAGCACTGTGTCAGTGCCCGAGTGTTCTATTTGGGATAGACATGATGTGAATCCTGGTCCTGACTTCGAGTCCAAGATTTCAAAATTGCTGGAAAGGATAAATCCTATTAGGCCTGAATGGAGGAAGCTTTATATCAGTGTCCTGAAAGCATCACATTCGTCAGTTCCAAAAGCTCCACTGATGCATGGTGGTCTTAAGAATCTATCACATGATCTTGATCTTGCTCAGAAGTTTACTAAGTCTATCAGATACGTTCTGGAAAAGCTGAAAAGTCATGATGCCAGCTTGAAGGTTGCTTTTTCCGATAGATTTGAATTGCTCCAAGATGGACTTCTTCACCTCTCTGAATTTCACATGATATTAACTCACCACAAAGACATTCAACGACAAGACTTGAGTTCATTTCTCTCATTTCTGGAAGTTCTGGCCATAAAGGCAGCAATTGCAATCTACTCCTTGTGACATGGATTTGGAGAACAGTATTGCTGAAGTAGACCATATGTTTCTTCCTTTGCAAGTGAAGTTTAATTATCTCAAGGTAGAGATCAGTCAATTTCAGAAACTAAGGTTACCAAAGTCCCAGATGGACTGTTTTAAGGAAGAATTGACTTCAATGATAACGTTCCTCATGGATTCATTGGAGCAGTGCAAAGTACAGATTCAGCTAACTGATGTCTTGACCTTAGTTTTATCTGTGACCACCGAAGCAGAGTCATTCACTAATTCTCTTTCTCGTGATCCAGAAGATGAGAATTAGCCAGGAAAATTAATCTCTTGCATTTTCAGTTACATCTTATATTTAAGTTTATTAGGGAAGCAATTCGACAAATTTGTCCCTTCATTTCTGTATCATCAACACTAGTTCTTCCTGTGATATATCCATTGAACTTTCTTCCTACTTATGTTGAGGCCATCAGTTCTTATTTCACCTTGCTGAAATCCATAAAGACATCGGCCTCCTCTGGTAGCCCGACAATGGATGAGGTTTTCATGGGGTTTCATGAATATATTTTTGAAAATCTGCTACGAAAAGTTGAAGCAGATCTGGAACTTACTGATACAGATAAAGTTAAAAGGTTTTACCACAGGTTGCTGCCCTTGGTAACACTTCTTGTTGAACGCCTAATTCAGTACATTGAATGCAAGAAGCAAAATGATCTCTTGAATAAGATTGGAACTTTAGCGATTCAGGCCGAAGCTGCTATCCGTTTATCGTATGAGGATGCTTTGGACCGAAGCAAATGTAGGAAAGTCAATATCTTGCTTCAACTTTTGACTGTGTCTTTCAAGCTAATCAAGTATGAGGGGAGGTTGATGGATCACCTAAAGCACAAAGCTATTCTTGAAACTGAATATTTGGATCTTGTCGCAAATGCTCATGAAGAGATTATTTTCCTTAGAGGCTTTCTCATGGATCTTCTCAGGCAACACACAACAAAGCTAGACAAATCAGATGATCTCTGAATGCATGCTGAAGTGGCTGCCCACAAGGCAACATTAATTAGCACTTGTAGTTATGAAAGTTTAGTGGATGGAAGCAGCACAGGGGAAATATCTGATTTCCTACAGGAGACCGAGTTTATCGAGGTAGATGCATCACATTGTATTGCCCTTAGTTCTATATGTGGCCACTGAAGCACACTCATTCATTACTTCTCTTTCTCATGATTCAGAGGAAAGAGAATTGATGAACAAAATTAATCTCTTGCACTTTCAATTGTTTCTTAAGTTTAAGTTTATTAAGGCAGCGATTCGGCAGATTTGTCCATCCTTTTCTGCATCATCAACACCAGATCATCATGTGATATATCCGCTGAACTTTCTTCCTACTTACTTTGGGGCCATTGATTCTTATTTCACAAAGTTGAAATCCTCTTCTGATATCCCGAAGACGGATGAGCTTTTGCTAAGGTTTCATGAATATATTTTCGAAAATCTGCTACTAAAGGATGAAGCTGATCTAAAACTTACTGATTCAGATAAGCTCAAAGGGTTTTACCACAGTTTGCTACTCTTGGTAACACTCCTTAGTGATCCCCCAATTCAGTACATTGAATGCAAGAAGCAAAATAATCTCTTGTGGGAAATTGGAACTTTAGCAATTAAGGCCGAAGCTGCTATCCATTTATCATATGAGGATTCTTCGCAAAGCAACAAGAGTAGGAAGGCCAATCTTTTGCTTCAACTTTTAACTGTGGCTTTCATGCTAATCAGGTGTGAGGGGAAGTTGACGGATCAACTAAAGCACAAAGCCATTCTTGAAACTGAATTTCTGAATCTGGTGGAAAATGCTTATGAAGAGCTTATTTTCCTTAGAATCTTTCTCATTGATCTTCTTGGGCAACAGACGATATAGCTTAACAAATCAGATGGTCTCTTAATGCATGCTGAAGTGGCTGCCCACAAGGAAACATTAATTAGTACTTGTAGTTATGAAAGTTTCGTGGATGGAAGCAGCTCTAGGGATATGAGTCTTTCATTATCCGATTTCCTAAAAGAGACCAAGTCTGTTAATGCAGAGATTAGAGAACTATGCTTTCAGTTGCTGGATGAATCCGCCTCCTATATTACCGTGACAGATCTGAAATGTTTTATCAACATGTTATTGGACATGCTGAACTATCTGCATTCTTGGGATGACGTGATCCTAGTCGTGAGGAATCAAATCCCAGTAGCTCAAGAGAAACTGGAGTTTCTTGCTGATATTTTAAAGCCGTGCAATATGCATACAGAACTCAAAGACCTTATGGAACGTGTTCAAAATGTTGCTATAAGGAAAAGTATGTCATTTTCTTCTCTGTCAGCGGTGACAGGGCTTAACTTCCCCAAGACCAATGGATTAGGATTTCTCAACTGTTTCTTGGGAAAGTTGGAGGAGCTGTTACATTCTAAGCTTGACCTAATTACCAAACTGAAGCCTCAGATTGTATTAGTCAAGGAGGGATTATTAATTCTAAGATCTTTTTTCAATCATACGGAAGAAACCTATGATGAGAATGATGAAATTTGTGGTCTTATAAGCAGTGCTACTGAAATGGCATACGAAGCCGAGTATGTCATTGACACTTGCTTGGCCTGTTCTTACTCACAGATGTACAAAGCTTATTGGATATCTGAAGTTGTTGAGAATATTTAGCTTGTCAATAAAGATGTTGTGAGAACCTAAAAAGAGAGAAGATTGATGTCAACCGAGTTGCAAAAGGCCCTGCTTATATTGTGCCATCATTATTAGCTAATACTTCAGGAGCAAATGAAGAAATGGTGGGTTTTCAAGATGTGATGGACAAATTAAAGAAGCAGCTTCTTGGAGGATCGCATTAGCTAGATGTGATCTCGATGTTTGGTATGCCTGGAAATGGCAAAACCACCCTTGCAAAGAAGATTTACGTACAATGATCCCACAGTTGTCTCTCACTTTGATGTTCGTGCTATGCGTCATGTGACTCAAGTATATTCATGGAGAGATTTGTTGCTTAGTATTTTGAATGATGTTCTTGAGCCTGCTGATCGCACCAAAAAAGGAGATGATTAGTTAGCTACTGAGCTGCGTCATGTTTTATTGACCAAGAGATTCTTAATTCTCAGTGATGATGAGTGGGATACAACAGCATGGGACTATTTGAACATGTGTTTTCAAGGTTCTCAGAATAGGAGTAGAATTATTCTTACAACGAGGCTGTATGAGGTTTCCCATTATGCTAAATGTAACAGCGAGCCCCATCGTCTGCGTTTACTCACTGACAAAGAGAGTTGGAAGTTACTACAGGGGGAGTTGTTTCATGGGCAAAGCTTCCCATCCAAACTTGGAGATGTGGGATTACGTATAGCGAAAAGGTGTGGAGGTTCTGCCTCTCTCTATTGTCTTAGTAGCTGGTGTTCTCAAAGAGAAAAAGAAGATAGCAGATTGCTGGAAAGAAGTAGAAGAAAGTCTTAGTTCACACAACATTGGGAGCTCAGAAGAGAGCATGTCTATAATTGGATTCAGTTATAAGAATTTACCAAACCATCTAAAACCGTGTTTTCTCTATTTTGGAGGATTTTTTAGGGGCAAGGATATTCCAGTCTCAAAATTGTCACGAGTGTGGTTAGCAGAAGGAATTGTTGAAGACAGTAAGGAAAAAGTATCAGAAGATGCTGCGTGAAATTACCTGAAAGATCTTATTAGAAGAAATTTGGTAACGGATATGGAGAAGAGATCCAATGAAAAATTGAAAACCTGACGTGTTCATGATTTGTTGCATCAATTCTGTGTGGAAAAGGCCAAACAAGATAATTTCCTGTTCTGGATATATAGGTACAATAGAGTATATCGATTTTACTATGATAACCTTCATCACAATTCTCATTTTCATGTTTTTTGTTTGAACAGAGACCATGGTGTGGATTCCATTTCTTATCCTGAAAAGCAAGAGGTATACCGCTTGTCCATATAGATGACATTGCTCAGTGGCAGCGGGCTGGATCAAGTGTTCGTTCTTTGCTATACAATGCCAGCAGGGATGATTATTACCCTGCAATGGCACGACATATCTCCTTCATCTTTAACATATTCAAACTTGTTAAGGTGTTGAATTTGGAATCCATCAACATAGGTGATACCCTTCCCAATGAATTTAAAATCTCTAATTCATATGAGGTACTTGGCTGTTCGAATAACTACTGATTCTATTCCTTCATCCGTGGCTGATCTTTGGAATCTTGAAACTTTCGTGGTTAACGGATTGCATAGAGTGTTGAAGTTACCTTGTTCACTTTTCAAGATGTTTAAATTGAGGCATGTACATGTAAATAGTCGTGCTTCATTCAGTCTGCACGATAACATGTGTGAGTCACAATTAGTTAATTTGGAGAACTTTTCCAGTCCGTGTCTCTCCTCTGGTGAAGATATTGACAAGCATGCCAAATTTGAGAAAGCTGAGATGCATAGTTGAGGGATTATTGGGTTATTCAACTAAAGGAAGCATTGTTCGTTTTCCTAGATTAGACTTTCTACATCAGCTTGAATCTCTGAAGCTGTTTTCCTACAGTTATCCAGCTAAACATCCTCACGAATTCAATTTCCCCTCAAAACTGAGGGAATTGACTTTGTCAAATTTTCGTCTACCTTGGACCCAAATTTTGACAGTTCTAAAGTTACTTTTCAGAGCCTTTGAAGGGGCTGAATGGGAAGTGAAAGATTCCGACTTTCCTGAACTCAAATACTTAAAATATGACAACCTCAACATTGCAGAGTGATGATGCTTTTCCTAAGCTTGAACGTTTGGTGTCTTGAGAAAATCCCTCGTCATTTTGAGGATGTTGCATCTCTAGAAAACATTGAAGTAAACTGGTGCAGCTGGTCTGTTGCCAATTGAGGAATTTCAAACAATACAACATGAAGATATGGCAAATTATGCGTTCAGAGTTACTATACAACCTCCAGATTGGGACACAAGATCATCTCATTGACTCTTATCCGGTGCCATTTTCCTGTTTCACCATATTTGTTAGTATTATACTTGTCCTGGTTACCAAAAAGAAAAAAATTATTCATTTTAGGCTTGTAAACAGAAAGACGGAGCATGGCATCAGCTAGGGGGATTTTCAGCAAGAAGTAAATGACACATACATTTGAATAAATTTCAACATTGACTTGTAATGACTCTATAAGCAAAAGCTCATTAGTTTTTCTGGAAATTTGAAATGATTGTTACTGGCTACCAAACTTACTGTTTAGAAATTTATCTTTCCTCAAGTGTTTGAACAAATTGCAGACTTGATTTATGATGTAACTTGCAATAACTTTATGAGCAACAGCTCATATAATCTTTTCTGAATCTTTTGAAATGATGGTTATTTTACTAGTCAGAAATTTATCTTCTTCTTTATTTTTAAAACAAGTTGGTGTTACATATCCTGAAAGGCGTAATTATTTAGATTTTAGAGAAGTGCTATTATTAGTTCCAAAGAAAAACTGTCATTGTGAAAATTAGAAGAATCACTAATTGGAAGTTCAATGACAAGGTTAAAATGGCACCCCTCAAATAGAGTAGTAAACAATCTGTCCTTGTAGAAAAGCATTGTTGATGTCGAGTTGATGAATTGTCAATTGTATGGATAATACAAGTCGCATTGTTGTTGGCTTGATGTCAGGACTGAAGGTTTGATGAAAATCCAAGCCAGGGAGGGCGCGGCACAGAGTGAACCCCTTTGCCATCTGTTTTTCTTTTAATCGTGATACAACTATTTGCAGTCCACAACATTCTTCGTTGAGTCTCCTGGTACCATTTTTCATCAAAGCATCATATTCTACTTTCAAGCTTGTCACCACTCTTCATGGATGATAGTTTGTTTGAAGGTTGTTGGCTTAATATGTGTGACACTGGAAAGAAGAAAGTGGAGAATTATCAAGATTAGCTACAACAGCTGCTGGTACCTAGACGGAATTGACGGAGCAAATATAGTTTACGGGTGATCCGAGTAAATTGGATCCTATATGGAGAGTGGTATAGGTGGCCGTAGGGGTGTTCACGGTTGGGTGAAAAATCAAACGACATTTGGTTTGGTGACAATATTGATTTGGTTTTGAATTTCACTAAGAAAAATCCTAAAAATAATCAAACAACTAAATTATATAATTTTTTGAACATATGATTTTAGTTTTTCATAAATAATTATAAATATTTTATACCTTTTAGTCATTAATGTGGTTCGAGTGTACTTCTTTCACATGCATTACAACGCTTTTAACTTCTATTTCTCAACGTGTCAAGACCCAAAAGTCAAGGTCATGATAGTACACACATCCCCGAGAACTCTGAAATGGTGTGTAAACCAAAAGAAATACACATACAAGACTCCATACATATTTATTTATCTAAAAAAGACCGCTAATTTTCACTATAACCTCTTTAAAAAAGTTGACATTGTGCCCATAATAAATGTAAGATAATTACCTCACTTGCTCCTTTATTATGAGGTTTTGAAATTGTAAAGGACGATTGCCCCAATACCAAAAGGCAATGCAGGAAAAAGAAAAGGTGCAGATTTGTCGCTCCCCGTTTTTCCTAAAATTTGACTCTACTTACATCGTCACAAAAAAAATTGTGTTCAAGAACAAATAATATGGCATTTAAAGAATGAAAAAAACTGGTATTTACTTAAAGGAGATTCTTATTATTTATTTTGAGAATCAACTACCATACCTTTTCCTTAAATTATAATCTTCCCAATACAAGTTATGTTGGAATTCAATTGCCAAATAAAATGTTTAGAATCTTGGTACTCTAAACAATAATATTTTTTTGGAATATATATAGTAATAAATAAAACTCTCATAACATATTTGCTCATCTTTGGCAAAAAGGCATTTGCTCTTTCCTAACAAACTGCCACCACTCAGACATCAACCAACAGTTAACATCAGATCAGATGCTATTAATGCCATTCTAGATTACGACCTTCCCAGAGATCATTTGTTCCCCTCTTCCCTTTCAAAAGAAACAAATAGCAACACAAAGTAGATTATATGAAATGCCATAAATCTTTTGGGGTCTACTTCACAACACTGTAACAATTACAAGATTTGTCAACTATGTTGATGAGGGAAGTTATCAAATAAAACTAAATGTTCAACGTCCTTTTCCCTTCTACAAGGAACGTAATTTGCCCAGGGATGAAACAACTGTCTTTACTTCAATATCCTCAACTATTAGTTATTTGATCTCATTCTACCCTAGTATATACAACAAGAATATCTAGCCACAACAAGCAAAACTCCTAGCATTGTACATATAGACATATCCTTTTAAACATCTTCCCCTCCTATGTTGGATCTTTGCTGATGAAGACATCACCTTCAAGCTCAATAGGAAGGACAAATCATAAAAGACCACGCCAACACTTACCATTTTTATTACCCAAACCTGTTGTTTAACACAACACACTCTCACTAAAGCAGAATGAAGGGATCAAGGTTTTCAGTTTCAATGCCCAACAATATGGAAGTCCTTTCTATATGACCCAAAGAGGTGCTTTTTTCAGCAGTTGTACCATGCACTAAAATCTACTTCAACAAGAGTGAGTACACCTTCTTGGCAATCTTTAGTAAGTCCAAAGGCAATTCTGCATGGAAAAATAAACAGGCGCATTATGCAATATGTGGCGCAACATGCACCAACCATGCTGCTCTACTCTTAGTTGATAACATCAACAAGGATATGAAAAGGAAAAATTTCATGTCAAACAAACTTATCTAAAGTACTGCTCACAAATTTATACTCCATTGAAAATAGAAGATTTATACACTTCCTCTTAATGCTTCAATTGT
This sequence comes from Solanum stenotomum, assembly GCF_019186545.1. Taxonomy (NCBI): domain Eukaryota; kingdom Viridiplantae; phylum Streptophyta; class Magnoliopsida; order Solanales; family Solanaceae; genus Solanum; species Solanum stenotomum. The sequence continues at coordinate 36,585,701 of NC_064288.1, forward strand.
CTTGCTTGTAATGAACACTACATTTCCGCAGAGTACCAATGTCCCATTCCATTTCACTTCAATCTTGGGATTGCACACACAGAAGCCCCACATAAATCCTTTAATTACACAACATATATAATGATAAATGTGAACTAGAAACTTATAAACCTATCCGAAACCCCCACCCACCCCCAAAAATGAAGCTAAAACCTATCATTGAAATATTACACACTCCAGGCACAAAAAGATCAAAGACTTGGTTCCCAAATTAGACCCTTATAACAACTGTAAAGTCATTAGGTAGCATGCAAAAAGATAATTTATTTATAGATGCTTCCAAGTAGAAACATGCATTCAGCATTAAATGGCATATATTCTAAATGGAAATAACACCCGTTCAAAGGTGAAAATTCAGATTGGTGCAGAGACTGGCTTCAAAAGGAAGCGAAACAAGCATTCAACAACAAATGACATATGTTGCAGATATAGAGAAATAAGTTTTAAAATCACTAGGATTAGATACACAGATGTTCACTATGGATACCTGTTAAAAGTGAAAATTCAGAATGGTGCAGAGACTGAACAGAGAGCTGCTTTATCAAATCCAACCATTTAATATTTACATGTCGAAGCACTGTCCAAACTGTGTCTTGTTTAACCTTTCTACAACACCTTAAATACAAAATTCCAGAAACTGAACAGGTAGCTGCTTTTCTTAAGCCAAAATGTGCAGTTTTGGAGTCCCTTCAGGGACATCTGAAAACATAAGTGCATCTTTTGTTGGAAGTGCATTGTTCAATATCATATGCTGAAGTACTCTTCTAATTGTGTCTTGTTTAGCCTTTCTACAATAACTGAAAACAAATTATACATTACCATCTTCGTTTTTTTCTTATCACAGCTCCAGTTCTAAAAATAAATACACAATCAGGGGGAGGAGAGAAAGAGAGAAAAATATGTGATGGTAGTTGCTGGCATTTGATTTTCAGATTAGCAGTCAAAGGACTACCTACATTTGCACTCAAAGGAGTGCATACTAGGCTGCTACAAACACTTTTGATGCAATATTAACATTCTTGTGGAGAAATAAAGTATAAGTAGTGCGCTCCTCTTTTATCCCAAAAAAGGAATTCTAAAACATATGCAAGTACATGGACCATATAAATAAGAAACGGTCCATGCGATTATAAACCTCTGCAGACTGCCAGGCAAATTCTTTTCCTTTTGGGATCCTTCCTCACACAATTTTTCGGAAGGAGAAAAATACTTGCCAACTGGTTACACAGAACCAGTCTTAACAATTAGTAAAATATATACAGGGTTTTCTTAACATTGAGATGCAATGCAAGTTTATACTGTGAAGTCAAGTTCCTGCTTCTAATATTCGATAAGGGAACATGGATTTTCAGATATCCTTATTTTCCTTTTTCCCTTTTGTCCCTTCTTCTCTTTTTCCTTCTGATACTGTTCTTCTCTTTTCTTGTCTAGAGAACAAAAGTAGGGAGGAATAATACAAAAATAAGGAAAAATAGGTCAAACCGTCATAGACTTCAATTAAGTGACACTAGAAACTTCGCAATAAAGCTGAATCTGTTTACATCAGTTTTTTTTTAATCAAGGCTTACATCAGTATTTATTTTAAATGGCAACTCTACCAACCAAAAAGTGAACAGATTTACCAATAAATTTGGACATATTCAAATTCATGTTTTTATGCACCCAGGTACTTGAGCCCATCATCGCCCCTGTTGGTTGGCTACTTAAACTTCCACCTTGTTGGTGGGGGTTCGATTCCCCACCTTGTAATCCCCTTTCCCTCTATATAATTAATAACAAATTAAGAGAAGGGTGCTTGAGCAAAAAGTTAGACAATCTGCTCATGCAATTCCTTCACAGAGCATCCAGTTTCCACTCTCTCACTCACCTACAAATATGTCCAAAAGGAACAACTATCATACTGCAAATTCACAGAGCCATTCTGCCTAAGCATTATTTAAGTTGGATAAAATACAAATACCCAGATGCTTGGTCAGTTGATATACTCCATTTTACACGGTCAAGAACATCCTCTGTGGATCGAAGTTTTTAGTGACACAACTAAGAATCTTATGTATATTTAACCCTTATATGAGGGAATATTCTATAATAATTGGAAACCAAGAGCTAAGGAATCACACAGAATTGATTGCTTGTATTGCCAATATGGCTAAGAAGTTTCAATCCTTTCCAACTAACCTTTGCCAACTTTAACCTTTTATCCTCTAGTTTACATGTACGGCAAGGTAGACAAATATGATTATTTTACACCTCAGCTTAGTATAGAGTCAGGCATTGGGATAATATGCATGTTGAGCTCTGCCACAACTTGTCAAATATTTCTCTTACCACAACCATATTTTGACCAATTGATGTTTTTAAGATTTAATCTATTGAGAAGATATACTACTTAGCATTTTAAAGAAGGAACATGTATCTAGATATAAATACTAAGATAAATTTATCTGGCTTTTAAGGAGGAGAAATACTAATTTAGATGCCTAACGCAAGCACAGAAAGTATACCTGATTCTTCATATGCTGCTCCCTTAACACAGTAAAGATAGTTAATGTGTTCGTTAGTTGACTTGGTATTTCAGAAAACGAAAACAAATTACCACTATAAAAAGCAAAATCACATATGCACAAAGCGTGGTGCAATCTGACTAAACTGTGAACTCAATGGAACAATCTTACCAGTGTGGGAAATATAAGATTAAAGCAACAGGGCAAGCCACTAAGTTCTTCAATTAATGGGATATAGCATGACATTAACTTCTGTACCTCTGATTTTTCACAATACTAAGTAAAGGATCCCTCCAAATTCTCAATTGCAAAGTCTGGGGATAAAACAAATGATAGAACCACACACATATTTCAGCCTGCTACCTTTATTGCACCAATCTCATCAATCTTTGAGCTCTTGTGCTGCAATATTTCAGCATGTGAATACGGCAGAGTTAGAAAAAGATGAAGATAAAAGTACCAATGTAAGATCACCTATGTAACTTGTTCAGAACAATAAACTTGTAACTTTCTGGATACTTGCTTGGTTAAGTTCTTCATAAAAGTTTCCGACAAGAAAGTTCTGGATTACTTTTTGAAAAAAATAGAAATATTCAAATCAAAAGACATGCAACTTCAACTTGAAAAAAAAAAGGTACTACATTTATCCAGACATCTTTCTCGCAAAAATGTTTCCTCAAAAATATTTCTCCAAGGAAAACACTAAAAGGAAGTTGTTCAAACACCACTTTAAAGTTTGCAAACATACCAAAGATAAAGGAACATATGAATTCAAAACTATTCAGTTCTACCTTGCTTCTCTTGTGTTTGTGAACATCATTAAGTTCCTCCTCTCCATCATGCTTCCTTTTCTGGGAACAATGAAAACATCATAATCAGTCAACACTTTCAATACTGTGAAGTACCACTGTTGCTTCTGGCTGAAGTCCTAAACTACAGCAAAAATTGGTGATTTTCAAAAAACATCTCAAGTAGACGGTAGATAAGCATCAATAGAACAAGAACTTACATTGGAAAGGGAAAAAAACCAAGGTTTGCAAATAGAAGTTTACAACGTCAACCTACTCTCATCTAATTCAGTACTAATACATGCTGGCATATGCTGGCAGATGCTTTGACAATGGTGCCAACTCTATTCACAAGATTTTTGTTTTGTTTTAGGTGTAGACTGGGATATGTAAATGAGGTGGAAATAGTGCTATAGGTTTTAGAATTAGTTTGGGGCTAGCTAAGGCTGTCTTTTGTATTTGAAATTCCCCTACTGATATTAAACAGCTAACACAGTTGTTGTGCTGTATCATTTGTAAAATTTTACCTTACCTTCTCAAAAAATGAGATTAACAAATTCAAAGTTCAGGTTACTGCAAATGGGTCAGAAGAGAGAGATAGCTTGAGCTGTATCAAAGCTACAGCAGCAAGAAAGAGATTTATGCTGATGTCGAAGTACCTTAATAAGCTAAACATAGAGCAAACTAAACCTTTTGCCTTATTAACTAAAAAGTCAAGTAACAGGGCATTTCAAAGGGTCCAGGTTGCATTTTTCAAGAAACGTAAACTTTTATTTCCTTGACTTTTTCTCCCTGCAATCCAATAAAGGCAACTGACAACAGGAAAGAATAACAAACTCGATAGAATTGTATGATCCAGTGTAATTTAAGTTAGGGTAACGTTCAGCAAAGTTCTACTATCACATGACAAATATTTCAGCAGCTTTGGACAGTTCTATTAAGAAAAGACAATATTAGCAAATTCATTTGAAAGAGCTGTTCTTTAAACCAGTCATCTGAACTTCTTCATACCAAAAAAGCAGATGATATATTTAGTAAGAATCAACATACTGCACCAATTTTCTCAAGGTTTTGCTAGTAGCAGACCTTCTCGTGATGTTTCTTCGAAAGATCAGCACCAGAATCATGATGAACACTTTTATCTCTCTTTTTGTCTTTATCCTTGTCTTTACTTCGATCTTTATGACGATGTTTGTGCTTCTTATGCTCTTTGTCCTTATCTTTGTGCTTTTTATGCTTCTTCTCCTTGTCTTTCGACTCACTTTTGGATTTTCCAGCTACAGTAGGGATGCCTTTCTCAGACTATAAAACAGAAGAAGTTATAGCATTACCTAAAAAACACTTAACTAAAATGGATTGTTGTCACTTAAGTTTCAATCAGTAGATTTCTTACAGGAGGCAGATCCACTGGAGCCGCTTCACGTAGTCGAAAAGCCTCACCAAGAACATCTAGGTCAAATGGCTGGATGCGGGAACTCGTCTCTCTTGACAAGGAAGTATCCTGTATAAGCTGATCCAACTGCATCCCTTCCCCTTTCCTAATTTCTGTGTCCCCGACCACATTGTGAAGATAGTGGGTATCTGAAATAGACAACGGAAGTGACCTCTTGCAGAAGAACTCCTGATGAGGCAACAATTTGAAGTGACTAATAAGATCCACAGCACCTGTAAGTTCTCTGGGCCCTGGTTGTGCATTTTGACCAAACCAAAACAGTTATAAACTAAAGATCTCTTGATTAAAAAGCAGGCATTCTAAAGATGACCATATCAGAGTCTGATGATGGATTAAAACTCAGACTCTGATATGGTTATCAAAAAGATCACCATATCAGAGTATGAATTTCAATCCATCATCTGAGACATCAAGAGATAAATCCAAGCACTTCGAGGAAAACCCATAAGCTTTTGTTTTTAGACAAGTAAAAGAAATCCCATATTCTTTAGTAGTCCAGTAATCTTTACAACACCTCACACGTGAACAAAATATCAATTCCCTTTGTCAAGATTTAATCAATTTTGGCTTATAATAGTCGCAACGATCAAAAGTCAAAGAATTATAATCTGACAGCTAACACCATCCAGGTGATGAAGGAAAATGCTTGAGAATACATTGTTTTGTGATGACAAACTTTTACAAAAACCCATTCTATAATAAACAATTATGCCACATGGAAGGCCCCAGAGATATAACATAGCATCAATAGTCCTTTTCTTTTCTCCAAAATGAACCATGAATCCTTTGGATGCAGAAACCACACAAAAATGAGAAGGCAGTAAAAGATGACTTTTACATCCTGAAAGAGATAACTGCCATAAAACAAGGATTGCAAGGGAAAATAAATCAGCCAGCTGCACATTTGAGCAAAAACCTGATGAAATGAAATTCATTTTACTGTAAAACAGAAGCTAGTTATGCATATAAAGATCCTCGCATTATCAAATATCTGCAGTAGTCAATATAGGGAACCATGCAAAAGGACTGTAGTTTACTAGTTCTGTTTCAAAGGGAAAAGCAAAGCATTATAAGGGTCTTACCTCTTCCAAATCTCTTGTTATCAGGATCCATTAATTAGTAACAAGTATGTGAGTACAGCATTATCTCCTGGAAAATATCAATAGGTTAGAATAGGTCCATATCTTTCTAGGCAACGGTCAGAGTACAGCACTGGAACTAAAACAGAATGGCAAGTATCAGCAGAAACTAAAAGATGTAAGAGTAATTTGAGACCACCACAAAGAACAAGGAAGTATTAAAAGATGGAGGATGGTCACTGCTTGCACATTTGGTGGACAATTTGGAAAGGAAGGAACTCTAGATGCTTTGAGAACAGCAGCCACAGAGTGCAGAAAATTAAACTTAACTGCATTAAGCTCTTATGTTTTTGGTGAAACTAGAAACACCCTGAGGATACACACATTACGTTCCTGTCAAAACAGTAGAATGGTTTTGCTCTCTTTTGCTCACTTGTATATATTGTTCCAGTACAACTCATGTATTGTTTTTTGTCTAATATATACATGTTACCTTCTCAAAAAAAAAGAGCTCATCAACCTTTTTTTTACCTCGTCCAAAAATAAGCTACCTAATGCCCTCATTTTGCATAAGCTCTCCTGATCTAACAAAACCAAAATATGAAGCATTGGAAAAAAGAATGTGCCAAAACAATGTTGAAAAGTGATTCAGATACTTGACCAAGTCTTCAGGAGTTTGTTAGTTAGTTTCCTTTATCTTAGCATGTTTAGATATTGTGGCAGATTAGTAGTTAATTAGTAGTTCATGGTTTAGTGGACCTAGATTTTAGTATTTTCTGTTTTACAGTAAGCCTATTTATAGGCAGACTTGTTGCTTCCATTATCAATTAGAAACAAAACTTTGCAGTAGCTTTTACTTCTGTTTTTTGCCCTATTTTTCTGTTCACTTTCTCCTTGACTTCCTTTTTCTTTCCAACTAATTTGGTATCAAAGCAAGGTTCCTTTCTGGAAATTGTGAGGAAAAATGGCAGTAAATGGTATTTCATCATCTTCCCAACAACTCATGCCAATTTTTACTGGTGAAAAGTATGAGTTTTGAAGTATCAAAATGAAAACTCTTTTCAAATCACAAGGAGTTTGGGATTCTGACGAAGAGACGGAAAAATTGAAAGAGATAAAAAAGAAGGATGCCAAAGCGCTATTCCTGATTCAACAAGCAGTCCATGATACAATTTTTTCAAGAATTGCAGCAGCAACTACATCTTCGCAGGCATGGAAGATTTTGAAGAAGGAATTTCAAGGTTCAGCTAAGGTGATTACGGTAAAATTACAGACTTACCGTCGTGACTTTGAAACTCTTTCTATGAAAAGTAATGAATCTGTTCAAACTTATTTGTCTAGAGTTTCTTCTCTTGTTAATCAAATGAAGTCTTATGGTGAAAACATATCTGAAGAAACGGTTGTAGCAAAAGTTTTAAGGAGTCTTACTTCAAAGTTTGAACATATTGTTGTTGCGATTGAGGAATCTCATGACTTATCTGATTATACTTTTGATGAACTAATGAGTTCTTTGCAAGCTCATGAAGAGAGGCTCCTAAGATCGCATGAAAAAAATGAAGAGAAGGCATTTCAGGTGAAGGGGGAGTCCATTCATCAGAAAGATAAGCTAGAAAACTTTACAAATCGTGGAAGAGGCAGAGGTGGTTTTCGAGGAAGAGGCCGTGGAAGAGGCCAAGGAAGAAATCGAGATAGAGGAGGATCAAATGAAGAGAAGCAGGCTAAGACGTTTCTGTGCAACTACTGCAGAAAATCAGGTCATAAAGAAGCTTATTGTTGGCAAAAACAGAGGGATGAGAATAACCAAGCAAGCTTTGTAGAGGAAAATGATGATGACAGTAAGTTGTTCATGGCCCTTTATTGTGAAAAAGAAACTCCTAACGATTTTTGGTTTTTGGACAGTGGTTGTTCCAATCATATGTCTGGAACAAGATCATTGTTCAAGGAGCTCGATGAGTCAAAAAAATCAGATGTAAGGCTAGGAGACAACAAGAAGATTCAGGTTGAAGGTAGAGGAACAGTTAGCATTATGACCAGCCAAGGTAATGCTAAGATTTTAGAAGATGTGATGTTTGTTCCTAGTCTATCTCATAATTTGCTTAGCATTGGACAACTAATGATTAGCGGATACTCAATTTTCTTTGACGATGGTGTTTGCACTATTAAAAATAAGAAATCTGAGAAAATCATTGCTAAAGTTCCAATGGCTAACAATAAAATGTTTCCTCTAGAAGTTTCAATGGTTGAGAGGTGTACTATGGTAGCTAGTGGAGATAATGAAACTAGACTATGGCATTTACGTTATGGGCATTTAAATGTTAATGGATTGAAGTTATTGAGTCAAAAGGAAATGGTTTTTGGGTTGCCAAAAGTTGAGAATCTTGATTTTTGTGAAAGTTGTGTTTATGGGAAACAAAGTAAAAAATGTTTTCCTATAAGCAAGTCTTGGAGAGCTTCTGTTTGTCTTGAGTTAGTACATGCTGATTTGTGTGGTCCTATGAGTGTTGAGTCTTTAGGGGGAAGTCGATACTTTCTGCTTTTTACTGATGATTATAGTCGTATGAGTTGGATATATTTCTTGAAATTTAAATCTGAAACTTTTGACAATTTCAAGAAATTTAAATCTTTTGTTGAGAGACAAAGTGGATGTAGACTCAAAACACTTCGAACAGATAGAGGTGGTGAGTTTATGTCAAAAGAATTCAGTTCCTTTTGTGAGGAAAATGGAATACACAGAGAACTCACAGCACCTTATACACCAGAGCAAAATGGTGTAGCAGAACGAAAGAACCGCACAGTTGTCGAGATGGGCAGAAGCATGATGGAAGGTAGAGGTGTACTGAAGTGTTTTTGGGCTGAAGCTGTTGCCACTGCTGTCTATTTGCTGAATATTTCTCCTACTAAGGCAGTGTTTAATCAAACACCATATGAAGCTTGGAGAGGTAACAAGCCCAAGGTAAGCCACTTACGTGTCTTTGGTTGTATAGCTTATGCCTTGATAAATACACAAGCTCGACGTAAGCTTGATGAAAAATGTGAAAAATGTATTTTTGTTGGATATAGCACACAATCCAAGGCTTATAAGTTATATAATCCAGTGAGTGGTAAGATTACGGTCAATAGAAATGTTGTGTTTAATGAAGATGCAAGTTGGAATTTTAATTCCACAAATGAAAGTTCAAACATTAAGTTGTTGCCTTCTGACGATATTATTGATCAAGAGTATGTAGCTGATCCTTTTTTGGCTGGTCCATCGTCTACCTCATCAATTGCACCAGCAACTTCTCCAATATTGGAAAAACCTTCCGCTGAGCCAACTCCATTAAGAAGATCAACAAGAGATAGGAAACAAAATCCTAGATATGCTAACAGTACATCTTGTACCTTTGCTTTACTTGTTTCAAATCCTATCCTCTTTGAAGATGCTGAAAAAGAGGATAAATGGTGCAAGGCTATGGAAGAAAAGTTGATGGCTATTCAAAAGAATCAAACATGGGACTTGGTAAATTTGCCTGAAGGAAAGAAAGCTATTGGGCTCAAATGGGTGTTTAGAACCAAGTATCATGCTGATGGCAGCATCCAAAAACATAAGGCAAGGCTCGTCGCAAAAGGTTATTCCCAGCAACAAGGTATTGACTTTGAAGAAACTTTTTCTCCTGTTGCTCGCTTTGAAACTGTGAGAACTTTTTTAGCCTTGGCTGCTAATTTAAGTTGGCCAGTTTACCAATTCAATGTTAAATCTGCCTTTTTAAATGGTGATTTGGAAGAGGAAGTCTATGTCTCACAACCTGAAGGTTTTGTAGTAAATGGCAAAGAAGATAATTTCTACAGGTTAAAAAAGGCACTCTATGGCTTAAAGCAAGCGTCGCGGGCATGGTACTTCAAGATTGATTCATATTTCCATGAGAATGGTTTTGAAAGGAGTAACAATGAGCCTACTCTTTATGTAAAACGAGAAGGTAAAAATGATTTTTTGGTCGTATGTCTTTACGTTGATGATATGATATATATGGGTTCGAATGAGTCTATGATCACTGATTTTAAGGACTGCATGATGAAGAATTTTGAGATGTCTGATTTGGGTCTACTGCATTATTTTCTTGGTCTTGAGGTGAAACGGGGAATCGAAGGCATATTTCTTTCACAAAGAAAATATGCGACAGATCTTTTGAAAAAGTTTACTATGGTAAATTGTAAAGTTGCTGTTACGCCGACGAATATTAATGAAAAGTTGTGTCGTGATGATGGTTCTGAAATGGCAAATGCAACTTATTTTAGAAGTCTGGTTGGTGGTTTGAATTACTTGTCTCATACAAGACCAGATATTGCTTTCTCTGTTGGCGTTATATCGAGATTTATGCACAATCCAAGCAAGCTTCACCTTGGAGCTGCATAGAGAGTACTAAGATATATTGCTGGGACAACAGAACATGGAATTTGGTATTCTAAGGTAACAAATTTCACATTAACTGGCTTTACTGATAGTGACTACGCAGGCAGCATTGATGATCGAAAGAGCACATCTGGTTTCTTGTTTAATCTTGGGTCTGGAGCAGTTTCATGGAGTTCAAAGAAGCAGGAAGTGGTCGCTTTATCAACTTCAGAGGCTGAATATATTGCAGCAACCTCTTTTGTCAAGCAGTTTGGTTAAGGAGACTTGTTGCAAATTTTAATCAAACACCGACTGGTGCAACTGAGATTTTTTGTGACAATATATCTGCTATTGCGATGACGAAGAAGCCAGCATTTCACAGCAAAACAAAGCACATTGATATTCGCTATCACTATATTAGAGGTCTTGTTTCTACTGGAGAAATTACTTTGAAGTCTTGTGATACAAATGAGCAAGCAGCAGACATCTTCACGAAGTCACTTCCGCAAGCAAAGCACGAGTTCTTCAGAGGTCAACTTGGAGTTTGCTGTTTTGAATCAAGGGGGAGTGTTGAAAAGTGATTCAAATACTTGACCAAGTCTTCAGGAGTTTGTTAGTTAGTTTCCTTTATCTTAGCATGTTTAGATATTGTGGCAGATTAGTAGCTAATTAGTAGTTAGTGGTTTAGTGGACCTAGATTTTAGTATTTTCTGTTTTACAGTAAGCCTATTTATAGGCAGACTTGTTGCTTCCATTATCAATTAGAAACAAAACTTTGCAGTAGCTTTTACTTCTGTTTTTTGCTCTATTTTTCTGTTCACTTTCTCCTTGACTTCTTTTTTCTTTCCAACAAACAAAGCTATATCCAGAACAAAATTACAACATTTTTGGGTGAACTTAATAGAAAATTCAGAATGTGGGTTCACACAGAGATACACTCATATTTTCAATTTCTAAAGCTCCACCTTCTAGGGGGGGTTGGCAAGTCTTAGAGTGGACATGCACAGTTACTTCCAAAAAGACGTGGAACGAAATAAAACTAAGAAAACAAAATCTATTAAGAAATGAAGTAGGCAAAAAGTTACTCAATGTTCAGCACTATGCTTTCACAAGATGTAGAAGGTTCTTTCACTTTTAGGTAAGTAAGGAGGCAAGTCGTACTTAAGCAATGATGTCCACATCTGTGATGACCAGGCAGAAGAAATAGATGAAAAAAGGAAGTGATACATAATGTTTAATCAGATTGTTAATGGGGATCCCAAAAAGAGGAGAAAATAAGAGAAAAAGCTACTTGTCTTTTGTAGACAATGACAACAGGAATTGCAAACACCAAGACATCAAACTTTTATACAAAACTAACGATAACGTAGTTTCCGATAGGAAAAGTCTAGTAAGTCTATTTTTTTCATTTTAAACAAGTAGATACCACATCCCCTAAGCAGCAGAAGTACATGATAAAATGTTTTATCCTAAGCTTGAAATATGCATCTTATCTAAACATGCAAAATGAAGACCCCACTAAACAACTAACAACAGTAGGCTTCTTTCACCATGCAATGCAAGAAATTGATTTTCCTTTATACTCTGTTCTTTCTGCTTTCCTTTTTTGCAGCAACAGCAATTGTATGATTACTCATTCAGCAAAATCTCATACTCAGAAACTTCAATTAGCTACAGTCCCATTATTACATTTTTAGAGATTCATTGTGTCTGTCAAGAAATAGCAGACTATGAGGCCAAGCTCAACACTTTTAGAAAGTTAGTTGAGAAATGCAACAAGACCAAGTTTTGAGCATAGCAATCACAGTAGTGCCCAAGTTACCAGAAGAGTCGAACTCCGAGTACCACCGAGAGTAGGCGCTACCCTCAAAATCAATACTTTAAAAGCAGAATCAAACCTCTAGTCATTTCCCTCATGAATGAAACATGTTGATCTGAGTATTTGAACAAAATTAGGAAATAGGGAAAAGGAGCTTACTCGCTGAAACAGAGAGATCGAGTTAATTTTGGAATCCGTGAAAGCACCAAAGTCGTCAGGAATTCAAACTTAGGAATTAGGGTTTAGCAATTGACCAAAGGCTTCGTCTTCGAATTAGTATTTGGTTGAACTGAAATAAACCCTAATTCCGATTGGCGATTGGAAAACAGAATTGATGTTCTGATTTTCCTTGTTATGATATACTGTCAACCTTATTAGTACTATTATTTTATTTATTGTATTCTGACGTTAATTGGCCCTCATCTGGTTCTATCCTCGAGGGAGCTTTCCGTCATTTCAAATGACACTTATCTAGGAAAGGAGGAAAAACAAACCATGTCTTTTCTGTTTTTTTTTTTGCCAATAATATAAATTGATGCCATAATTTTAAATTTCTAAGGATTATTGAATTTTAATATTAAGAATTAAATTTTTATTTTTACAAAAAGTATTTGAATTACTCACATCAATTAAAATCTAAAGCAAAGATGAAAATGTTTATAAAACAGAATGTTCGAACCTATATATGATATAGTCGTAAAGGTTAGCTCGTGTGACACTATTAATGCATGATCTCTTGTTTGAAGATCCTTATGACGCAATCATATTTTTGATAGATATATTCTACAAAGTGTGTGTATCACTTGCAATATAAGTTGATCAGTGAAAGTGATTATATATATATGATTACGATTTTGCTTTCAAACTCTTTTAACTTTTTATTGAACCTTCTAGGTAATCTAAAGAAATTTAATTGATGTTTTAAAAAGAACATTTATATTCTAGTTATTTTGTGTTTCACGTATAGTATTTTAATCATCTTTTATTATTGATTTTATCTCTTGGCAAGCTTAATATTATGTTCTTAATGTATATGATTAAAATGAAAAAAAATTGAAGTTAAAAAGAGTAGGGGTAGAGCTACAATGTAACATGGGAATTTGGACGAACGCAATAGCTCTTGTGTAGACTCTGTGTTTGTACTAAAAACTCAAAAAAATAAAGAGATAAGGGTAAAAAACACACCTAAACTATACATTTTTTTAAGTTTCATACATAAATTATTAAGAGAGTGAGAAACACACCTAAACTAGCATTCATTAGTTTGAAAAAACATACATCAAGTAATATGTGATGGTGTGTATATTACATTCTCACTTTTTTTATAGCAATGCCACATAAATTGTCACATAAAAACAAATTCTACTGTGGCAAAAGGTTTAAAATTTAACCTTCAAAGTGTAAAGCATTTTTCTCTGTTGAGTCTCCTTCATGTGTAAATATTGTTGAGTAAAATTAAAATTTTCACTATTAATTTACAAAGTCATCATGGTTTGAAGGTTAGTTACTGATTCATCAAAAAGTATTAAGGTTCTCATTTTTATCTCAAAATATTATCGATTTTGTATATATTTCTAGGATTTGATTCATACCATCTGAAAAGAGTTAAAAGGAGAAGAAATTGACTACACAAGGTACTCTTTCTTTACTCGTGAACTTAATTTCCGTATTGGTGGCGATTTTTAATAACTGATTTCATGAACAATAGTTGGCTTATTAAACTTTGCATATTTCAATTGTTCCAAAGTAGTGGACACTGAGTACATAAATTTAATATTTCATATCGGTGGTATACTTATGAATGAGGTAGGACCTACTTATTGGGTGAAACAAAGATTATGCCTTCAATGTTGATATAAACCATGTGTCTTCTCCAGTTTCCATGTCTGAGCCGGAGGACAATCAGACTCTACAAACAAGGAGAACGGAGCTTCGCTCTAAGTTATTACATGATCCAACAAGGATCACAGTGCCTCCTACGCCTTCTCCACCTCCTCCACCTCTAGCTTAGACAATCGAGCAGATACCTCCGGTGCCACCAGTTCAGGCACCCTCTACCCGGTCGTTGAACAGACTGAAGGTCGCGGTATTGAGGACAATTCCAGAGGAGAAGAGATTGTCTACCGATGTTATAGTAGACAGATATCCTGAGGTGTGGAAAACTATCAAGTTCCATAAATTTGAGATTTTCACCAAGCGTTGTGTCTCATACATTCCTTCGTGGGTTCGAGAGTTCTATACCGAGTATCGGAAGTTGGTGGCAAAGGGGAAAAAGAAGGCCAATTTATTTACCCCGATTGACCATGTGGTGGTACGCGACAGGAAAGTCAAATGCAGCAACACCGACATAAATGAGGTGATTGGGTGTACACTGAATGTGATCCACTACTTGGTGGATTAGATATAAAAGATGACCCTTGACAACTTGATGGATTGCATCTCTCCGTTGATCTCTGATATCACACTGCCATAGATTAAGGCAGGTGTCCCGATAGAGAAGAAGGATATGAACGTGGCTGTCAGATACTGGTTCGGGTTTATCAGCAACACATTGATGCCATCACAGAATGAGTCCATACTCAAGCATCTAAAAGATGCATTGTTGGGCTCCATCATGGATCGGGATAGACTAAATCTCGATTTGATCATTGAGCAAGAGATGACCATGAGGGTCAAGCAGAGTTAGACTTCTCTCCCATTTCTGGTATTAATCACAGAGTTGTGCAGACGTGCTCAGGTGCCATTGATAGATAAGACAGATGTGGAAGTGACTCGCACTTCCTCTACTGACATCCGGAGGATAGAGGTCGAGTACACTGGAGATGAAGCCAAAAGAAGGAGAGTTGCATCAATGGATACTTCCCAGGTGGTTGATATGGAGATGTTTGCGATAGATGCAGCCCTTCCTACTCAGGTCGGTAAGCCTTCAGGTACCACTGACACTTTTACTACTGCACCCTATACTTCTGCTGATGCCCGTTCTGCTGTTGCTGTTTCCCGGCTCCTATTGACCCAGTCCATGTTGATCAAGATGGGCCATATGACCCAATCTGCTAATGTGCCTGCCTTCCGGGTAGAGGTTATTGTTCCCGAGATAGATCAAGATCAGGGCTATTGTTATTGCCTTAGCTCCTATCCAGGCTAAGTTAAGAAAGCACCGGGAGTTGATTACCGCACATGGATTCGCACCAGATGCCCTCACGGTAAGAGTGGAGGCATGTGAGCAGGGTCGGAGGCAGCAAGATGATGTGATAGCCTTGAAGACTAATATTGCTAGTTTGAGACGTGAGCACAAATTTACCGGCCATTTCTGAGATCCCTCTGGCTACCACAATTGGAGATGTTGTTATGGCTAATGATGATGTCGAGTTAGAAGCTCTCAAGACTGATGATGAGGAGCTTGGCATGCGGGATGCAACAGTGTATGATAATCTAAAGAACCTCAAGGGGCCAATGGTGCAGAGTGTTGTGGAGGCATCTTTCATAGATACATCGATGGTGGGCTCCAGTTGAGTGATGGATAGAGCTGAGTCGGGCACTGATTCCCAGACTAAGGGAGTCACAAACATGCATAGTTCACCTCAGGCTTAGCCTGACAGGAGGGATCTTGACTCTCTTTTAGTTTTATTTTTAGACTCATTTTTCATTTGCATTTGAGGACAATTACTAGTTTAGTTTGGCGGGGTGAGGTATATTCATACCTACCTCTTTTGGGTTGTTTTTATGGATAAATTGTTTTTGTGAATGCTTGTGTGATTGCTTGATTTTGTTGGTGACTATTGGGTTTTGATCCATTGTTTTAATATGAATGTTGGTTTTGAGCCAAATTAAATTTTATCAGCTCTTGATGTTTGTAAATGTGGTTGTTCTCTTGTAAATTTGAGTATCGGTTGCGATCAATACCGACGACATTAATAGTGCTCTTAATTGAACAATATGTGTGTGCGATTCCAATGAGGCAAATTTGAGTTGCATAACTCATATGTGAACTCTTAACATCTCATTGTTACTAGCCAATTGTTGAAAATGAATCTTGTGATGATCGTTGCACGCTAGCTAAATTTGTAACAACCTGTTCCCGTCGTTATAGAAAAGCCAATGTGGAAAGAATTGGGGACAGAAAAACTTTTTGTAGTATCCTGGAAATTCCTAGCCTAGTCCAGATTTGGACGAAATCTGAGTCATGTGAAATCTAGGGAAATCTGGTAATGAATGAGAGATTCAATGATGAATTTGGTTACATGAATGGATAGCTAAGACGTTAAGGAACCCGTACGACTTTATAGAATCGAATTCAGGCGAGTAGAACTCCCGAAACTGATGGGTAGTCTTTGAACGTCATGGATTGAACGTGTGTTGTGAAATGGGGGTTTGGGACTCAATTTTCGACTTTATGTCTCCGTGTAAGCCGCCAGGGTGGGATTTATCCCGCTGTGGCAGGATGGGGTCCGCCGTAGAGGCCCAGTCGCGAATTAAGTCAGGATTAAATCCCAAAAACGTTATTTTCTGCAAGTTTCGTTCTTGAAAGCTAAGAGACGACCCACAGATATTTGTTGAAGGGTTTCCACCTGTTCTAGAACTAAAAGTAAGGATTTTACTCCCCTAATCCATTTTTCGATCCGTAGAATTTAAATTCTTGGGTCATTATTGTTGGGGAAGGGGTTTTGATTGAATTTGATGGTCGAAAAAGCCCTAAATTGGGGATTGGGATATGGGTTGGTCTTAGGTTATTGGATTTGCTATAATCCGGATAATTAGACCTTAAATTATTGATCCTTGCGTATATTAATTGTCTGTAGACCTAGAACAAGTGGAAAAAATTCGGAAAGGGAGGATTCAAGTGCCATAGGGGGATTCAAGCTTGGTTTCGCGATAGGTGATGGTTTGATTTCATGTGTTTGCGTGATGTATGTTGGTAATTGCTTCATTATAATGCATGTATGTATGTGAATGAAGCCTTGTTGATCAAAGCTAATGAAATGAGTATGAACGAATAAATGTATGCCATGATTCAACACTTGATTGTATGATTTTGAGTATGTACATATGAGTGTGATTGTGATTGTGGTTGTGTTGAATAGATCGGGTGTCACGCTCTAACACTTATATTGGAGTTGGTGTCACGTTCCGACACACTAATTGGGATCGGGTGTCACGTTTCGACACACTAACAGTTTGGATATGAGTTCCATGAGAGAACCGTTGAATTGTCATATATACTTGTTATTGAGAATGTGTAATTGTACATTTCTCCTGAAATGATAACCAATGTGTATATATGTTTTGTACATGTTATGTTTACTATGTTGTCACTACTTATATATGTTTCGTTTACTGGAATAACCGCGTGAACCTACTAGTACACTGTGGTTGTGTACTGATACTGCACTTGCTCGTTCTTTGTTGAGTACATGGCATCTTCAGGCGGCTACTGATAGACCTCAGCTAGGAGATCAGTGATCGAGACCGAACTCGAGGGTGAACCAGTTCTTCCAGGCTGCCATGAGTTCTCCTTCTGCTTAGTCCATTTTCTTCGAACTTAGATTAATACTTTAGATATTCGTTTGTTTAGTTTCGTGTTGTTCCCCTTTTCGTAGACTTGTTGAACTTTAGAGTTTTGGTACATTGACTTTCAGGTTCTAGGCGTTGTTTCCGCAAATGTTAAGTAATGGTTTGTCAAACTTTCGGAGTTAAAGGGAACTCCAGTTTATTTCTGCATTTAAACCTGCTTCCATATCTTTAAATGCCTTAATTTTCATAAAATTTGTTAGATGGGTTGTAGTAATGGTTCTCCCACCGGAGGGTTAATATGTGTGCCAACCACGACGGTCTGGGTTGTGACAAAAATTATAGAGTCTTGTTTGATGATTGTGTTGAATGTCGTGTGTGGTGAGGTTGCCTTGGAATGTGTGCTTGATAATACCTAGAACTTACCCCGTTTGTCCAATCAAATAGCGTAGGCGAATGATAGAGATGATCTTAGGCACAATTTGTGGAGAGTGAACCAAAATTGATGTTATCCCTTTTTGTGACAACCTTATGAGAGTGTGAGCTTTGCTTGGCACCGTTTGAGCCTACCCTTTTCTTTGGATGAAATTTGAACACATTGGACCTCTTTCTCTCCCACCTAAAATCTTCATAAAGCATTGGTCATTTTGAATAGCCAACTTAGGCCAAATGGGTACCTTGGTGTTTGTCACAACCCAGGGGTACACCCTAGATTTAACATGACGTATAGAACCCCGAAGGAATCAATACAAGACACTTAGCTCTCATAACATAAGAAATAAAATAAAGGAAGTAAAAACAACATTTCAAGTTCAAATATTTTTATAAACGAAAAGCGGAAGTGTAGACATCTTTTCTCATCATGGCCATCTAATACAATAGAATGAAATTGGGCCTAGCCCATACATTATGTCCAAAAGAGAAATACATGAAAAGGAACTAAAATAATGAAAGTACATCCTCAAAGCATGAGGACTTAACAAAACTCAAAAATATCTCAAGTCAACCTCTAGCCACAAAACTGATGACCCTGACTGTCGAACCCTGTATTTGGGAAAAATGTAGGCAAGAGTATGTGTTAGTACAAAACAATGTACCAAGTATGATAGTCATGCATAAAACATTTAAAACATGTAAAAAGAGACATTTCATATCATGACATGCAATTGACCAGGATAAACATGATATAAAAGAAATTAGAAAACATACTTCAAAAACATGGTCAATGCAAGCTAACATCATCTTTAAAACCTTTGAACTAATATGTGATAATTCTTAGAGTAACCTTAGTTCATTATTCATGTGGGGAATTAGCCATAGCCGACGTAGAGACCATGTGAGCTATAACATGATTCCCCGGTGTCTCCCACACCAAAAAGGGTTGTCCTACTTGCCCAAGTAGAACCATGAACTTCTAGCTTAAGTGGATCTACTAGCTAATCATCCTATGGGCGTACATAGTTAAGGGATATGGAGATTGTTACTAGAAACCCGACCTCTATTAACGTGAGGGCTTCCATCTCAAGAGATTGCTTTTAGAAACCTGGCCTCTACTAACGTGAGGGCTTCCATCTCATATCAACATACACTCGATGCTAAGAACAAATCCCACAGAGCAGTTATTAAGTCTTGACTTAACTTCTTATTAAGATACATGGGTAATCACCTCTTGTCTTATTATAGGATAGCTCCTTAGACCATGCGTGAAAAAACCTTTTACCATCCATGATCACTTTTAGTTTTTGATTCAATTAGGTGAAAAATCCCTTCAACCTAAGAACCCTTATTATGTGAGAAAAACCTTTCACATCATGCTAGTATGTGTTTATGAGAATATCCTTTCAACAACACAACAATAACATCATCATTGGTACTTTACTCTCAAAGCACCCTTAAAACAATTGCATAGATTTCCTAAGAAAATGCATAAGTTCATAATTTACCTCTTGAAGTTCAAAACTCACTATATATCATCAATACTTAGAAAATATAGGTTAGTTATGGATTTCATCATAAATTCAAGTAGAGCTAGCAATACATGCTTAATTTCATAAAACTCTCCTTTTACATTCAAAATCCCACATCACATGATTCATAACTTGAAAACATGGGGATTACATGGGTTCATGGAGAAATCATTATAAAATCATGGTATTTCAACAATTTATGCATAAAAAATCATAATTCCATCATTTAAATCAATAATCAAGATAACCCATAGTAATTGAAGAAAATCTTAACTTAATTGGGGAATTTCTATCTTTTGAAATAGGAAAATTTGGGAGCTCCATGGATGAAAACTATCATACCTTACTATCAAAGCTCAAGGAAATTGAAGTATGGAAGCTTGCTCTTGAACCCTAGCTTTAATCTCCTTCTTCTTCTTCAAGTTTCTAGAGAGAGAATTATTTGAGAGAAGAACTTTGGGATTTATTTTGGGTTTTGGAAATAATGACTTGAATGGGGAAATTTGGGGGTTAAAATCATTTATATAGGTGAACTAGACTTAGGGAAAACGACCTTATTTTGATCTAATTAAAACCGGAAAAGACCCTTAAGCCCCTAAACTTAAACCTGTCGAATCCCACCTACGCCCTCACTGACGGATCATGGATGGACCTACGGTACGTCCTGGTCAATCGTTACTAAATTCAGAGGATTTTGGGTGACCTACGGTTCCCCTAGCCACGAGTCGTGGACCCATCGACGAATCGTGGGTCCTGTCGTGGTTACTGCCTAGGCCTTTCCTCATGGTTCCCATCCACGGACCCACCTACGGTCCGTGGTCCCACCCACGGTCCATGGTTGGCCTTTGTGGGATGACACTTAGAGGTTCTTAACATGTTATGCCCTCTTTCTCGAATTCGAGGTGTTACATTATCTCCCTTTTGGGAACATTCGTCCTCAAATGGGATTCTAGGCATCTTAAGGAAAGTAAGAACCTATCCTAACAACCCATCATGCATGCAATCACATAAATGCACAAAATCAAGGAGGAAACATTAACCCCAAGCTAAACATAATCAATTGCATCATATGGAAGGTAGGAACTCCACCGAGCAACCTAATATGCATGAACTTTCAAGATTTCTCATCTTCAAGGAAGAACTACCTTCTCCAATCTAAAATCATGCTCAACACAATCTCATGGATCCTATTGATGAGTCCATGATTTGGACTCATTTAGGGCTTTATTTGGATAGATTTACACTCTGTTTGGATCATTGTTACCCATTGTATTGTATTGTATCGTATCGTTACTATACATACAATGTTTGTTTTGATTGTTACATAAAATGTATTGTATTGTATTGTTAAATTTCGTTGTTACGTAACAATGAAAACCCCTATTTTATGGAACAACTGATTTGGTGTGTTCCCATTGTTACTTAATTTTTTTTTTCCAATTTTTTCTTTACATAATATTTCAAAATACTATTTTACCCTTTACCTTATATTATTTAATTCTAGTCAAACCTCCTACCCTAGAATAATTAAGGATACTTTAGTAAATTTATAAATTACAATACAGTACGATACAATCAAACTAAACAATTAAAATGTTATTAAACAACAACAAACAATACAGTCTTGCCAAACATTATATCTACCATACAGTACAATATAATAGAGTTCAATACAATACAATACATTATGAAACAATGGGTAACAATGATCCAAACAAAGTGTTAGTGTCCTCAAATGCTTATTTTGTGCCAATAACTGATGTAAAATCCTTGATTTCCAGGTATTTGGATTTAGGAACAAAGTATGGACACTAATGGGAAAAAAGGAACAAGGCAGCTGAAAGAACGAAGAAAAGAAGGCATGTTGATCGCCTAATCCATTGGGCAAGTCGTCGAGTGGTTATTACCTCGCCTAAAGTTCCATCGTGCCAAGTCCTAAAGGAGAAAATCAAGTCGGCGAGAGAAAGGAGCAGTCGGCATGTTGCCGAACGGTTTCATGATGCAGTGATTGGATCGCCCAAAGTTACAGAACTTGAGGATGTTGAAGGCCAAAGCAAAAAAGGCGATGGAACTGACCAAAGGGTGGATCGCCGAGCTAGTCCGCGATCCCGACTTACTGCGCCGAATGGTCCTTCGCAACATATTTTTGGCGACTATAAATACATTTTTGAACATTTTAATTTAGTATTAGTGACCATTTAATTAGTTTTCATAATATATAATTTTTCAGTTTTAGAGTTGGAACTCTGAGTTTTGAGACAAACTTTTCCTTAGCTTTGAAGAATTGAAGTTTTCCATTTTTGAGAAATTGGAAGTGAGTCTTTCAGATTCTTCAATTTGGACCTTTGTAAAGACGAAATTAATATTACCCAGTTGATGGAAACACAATTTGGTAACGATTTATATCTTTTTATGATGTCTAGCTAAAACCTCAATTCTTAGGGTGTGATTATGTGATTATGAGATGATTCAGCTTATGGGTATTGCTAATTGATAGTTTAAATGTTGTTTAGAAGTGACTTCATTCGGTAATTGTGGTTTAATTTAAGGATTGTAGTTGCAAATGCAATTCTACCTTAGTGTTTTTGGCTTGCTCGAGAGAGAGGTTTTAAAACCAAGATTACTGAATTGATGGTCTGTGGGTATTGGGTTGTCATGGGTTCAGCTCGAGAGAGTGAATCATAAATCCTTTTCCACACATTCAACTCGAGAGAGTGAATGGACTAAAGCGTAGGCTATTCTTAATTGATTGCTTGTTGGTGTTCGAGAGAAACCAACTTGATTCGGGGTACATTGTTCGAAAGAAAGTTTATTCCCACTAAAGTCTAGCTTATTCACTGATTTACAACTATTTACTATCAGTTGCAATCACCCATTTGTCTATATTAGCCTATAATCGAATCACATCCTAAGAACCCGTCTCATTACTTATTAATTTGTGTTATTTGTTGTTGTTGTAGCTGATAGTTAAAACCAAAACCCCCTTATTTGACACTCGTGTCACCCTAAATTTGAATTATGTTTTTATTCAATAATGTCTACTCTTATGATTGACTTGAACATATTCACACTTTACTATTGAATCTTAAGCACGTACCACTCCCTGTGGGATTCGACCCCAACTCATTTAGTTGGGTTATTATACTGACTAGCGATTGTTGACACTTAGAATTGGATGAAGCGTCCTGATACGTGAAATCACCTATATACAATTCTTTCTCAAAAGCATAGGTAAAGCATGTTCATCAATTCATCTCATGAAGTCTATAGGCAACTCATACTCAATGCACAACAACATGATGAAAATTAACCATATAAATTCATTTTTCTTTCAAAACACAAGTTTTTCATAAACATGCACAACATAAGGAAATCATGGAAATACCTAAAAACACATGAGTCCAAAACATAGGACAAACCAAGAGGAACTCATTACCTCAAGCTAAAGTAGGAGTAGAAGGAAACGATGAGGATATCGGGACTTCATATAGGCCTCGACCTCCCAAGTAGCACCCTCAACTAAGTGATTTCTCCATAACACTTTCATGGAAGCAACCTCCTTGTTTCTTAACTTCTTAACTTGCCGGTCTAAAATCTCAACCGGAACTACCGCATATGAAAGACTCTCATCAACTCCTAACCCTTCTAAGGGAACTATAGATGTTGGATCTCCAACACACTTTTTCAACATAGAGACATGGAAAATCGGATGCACTGATGCCAACTCATTTGGCAAATCAAGATCATAAGAAACCTTACCAACACGTCTCAAAATCTCATATGGGCCTACAAAACGGGGACTAAGCTTTCCTTTCTTACCAAACCTTATTACACCCTTCATGGGTGATATTTTCAAGTAAGCCCAATCGTGAACATCAAACTCAAGGTCCTTTTTTCTCACATCGACATAAGACTTTTTTCAACTTTGAGCCATTTTGAACCTCTCTCTAATGAGTTGAACCTTCTCTATAGCATCATATACTAATTCAGGACCTATTAGGGCAACTTCACCCACATCAAACCATCTTATAGGATATCTACACCTCCTACCATAAAGAGCCTCAAATGGAGCCATACCAATACTTGAGTGATAACTATTGTTATAAGCAAATTCAATCAATGGCAAATGGTCATCCCAATTACCCTTAAAATCAATTACACAAGCTCTCAACATATCTTCCAAAGTTTGGATAGTACGTACGCTTACCCATCGATTTGGAATGAAAAGTCGTGCTAAGCTTAACTTTAGTACCAAGACCCTTTTGGAATGTCTTCCAAAACTGAGAAGTGAATTGGGTACCACGATCGGAAATAATGGACAAAGGCAGTCCATGCAACTTTACCATTTATCTCAAGTACATTTTAGCATAGTCCTCCGCCAAATAAGAAACCTTGACGAGAAGTAAATAAGCCAATTTCCTCATTCGATCTACTATTACCCAAATTGAATCATGTTGCCGCCGAGTGAGAGGCAAACCAACTATAAAGTCCATATTCAAGTCCTCCCACTTCCAAGTAGGAATGCTAATGTCTTGGGATAAACCTCCTGGTTTCTAAAGCTCAACTTTCACTTGTTGAAAATTATGACACTTTGCCACAAATCTCGCAATAACCTTCTTCATCCCATTCCACCAATAGATCTCCCGCAAATCACGGTACATCTTGGTGGCTCTCGAGTGAATAGAATCCGAAAACTATGGGCTTCTGACAAGATATGTTCCCTCAAGTTATCAACATTAGGAACACATAAACGACCTTGATATCTAACAACACCATCTCCCCCTTAGGAGAAAGCCTCAATGGACTTCTTAAGCACCACCTCTTTCAATTCAACCAATATTAGATCAAGACCTTGCTTACCTTTCACATCTACCACAAAAGACGATTCAGAACCATTATGAACCATAACACTACCCTTGGTGGAATCCACTAGTGAACACCCACTCGGGCCAATCTATGCACATCTCTAACCAACTCTTTCTTTTCTTCCTCAATATGAGCAACACTACCCATAGATAACCGACTAAGAGCATCCGCCACCACATTTTCCTTATCGGGGTGATAGAGAACACTCATGTCATAATTCTTCAATAACTCAAGCCACCTTCTTTGGCAGAGATTCAAATCCATTTGGTTAAACACATATTGCAAACTCTTATGATTTGTGAAAAAATCAACATGAACCCCATACAAATAATGTCTCTAAATTTTTAGGGAAAACACAATCGCCGCTAATTCAAGGTCATAGGTAGGATAATTCTTCTCATGGATCTTAAGTTGCCGTGAGGCATAGGCAATAACTTTCCCAATTTGCATAAGCACACATCCCAACCCAATTCTACAGGCATCATAATAAACCACGAAACCATTCGTCCCTTTCGGTAAGGTCAACACGAAAGCGAAGCAAGTCTATCTTTCAACTCTTGAAAACTCTTCTCACAAGCTTCGGCCATACAAACTCAGCCTCGTTTTGAGTCAAAGTCGTCAATGGAGAAGCAATGGAAGAAAACCCCTCAATAAACCTTCTCTAGTAACCGACCAAACCCAAAAGGCTTCAATACCCTTACTTGAAACAATAAGACCAATAAAAGCTACTGACCTTAACCAAAATTCACATTTTCTAAACTTTGCAAAGAGATGTTCCTTGAGAACTTGCAACATAATCCTCAAATGATCAATATGCTCATTCTCACTTCTCGAATAGATCAAAATATCATCAATGAACACAATTACGAATATATCAAGGTATTATTTAAACACCTTATTCATAAATCCATAAATGCTACCAGAGCATTAGTCAACCCAAACGATGTTACCAAAAACTAATAATGACCATACCGGGTTCAAAAAGTCGTCTTTCGAATATCATCTTCTCTCACCCTCAATTGGTGATAGCCCGACCTAAGATCAATCTTAGAGAACCAACTTGCCCCTTGAAGTTGGTTAAACAAATCATCTATCCTTGGAATAAGATACTTATTCTTAATAGTCACCTTGTTCAACTGACGCTAGTTAATAGACATACGAAGAGAACCATCCTTCTTTCTAACAAACAAAACTAGAGCGCATTATGGAGAGATACTCGGTCGGATGAAACCCTTATCCAACAAATCTTTCAGTTACTCTTTCAACTCCTTAAATTTTGCCGGAGCCATACGGTAATGAGGAATAGAAATAGGTTGCGTATCTGGGAAAAGGTCAATATCGAAGTCTATTTCTCGCTCGGGAGGAATACCAGGTAAATCATCGGGGAACACTTTCGGAAACTCATTAACAATGGGGACTGACTCAAGAGTAGGGGTTTTAGAATCTACATCTCTCACCCTAACAAGATGGTAAAATAAACCCTTAGAAATCATCTTTTTAGCTTTAAGATAAGAGACAAACTGAGCTCTATGCATAGAATTTCCCCCCTCCCACTCTAGGATAGGCTCATTTGGGAGCTAAAATCTGACTATAAGAGTTCTACAATCTATAGAAGCATAACAAGAGTGCAACCAAACCATACCGAGGATAACATTGAAATCTAGCATGTCAAGCTCTACCAAGTCAACAAGAGTAACTCTATGGGATAAGGAAATAAGACACTTTCTATAGACCCTCTTAGCCACAATAGAATCACCAACATAAGTAAAGATAGAAAAGGGTTCTAACAACACATCCGGAAGAACATCAAACCTCATAGCCACATATGGCGTCACAAAAGACAAGGTATCATCGAGATCAAGTAAAGCATATACATCAAGTTGGAAAACTCTTAACATACCGGTAATCACATCGGGAGAACCCTCTTATTCACCATGAGTATGAAGTGCATATAAGCGGTTTTGCTTAGGAGCATTGGAACCCGAACCACTAAGAGGAGCTTGCTTGCCCTATCTTCCTTCAGCGATAAGCATCGGGCAATCCATCATCTTGTGACCACTCTTACCACAACCAAAGCAACCATCTGTGCCGGCTAGACACTTACCCTCGTGCTTCCTTCCACACTTAGTACAAGTAGACCTAGGCAATGAAGCTCCACTACCATTACCTCATTCAGGCTTAGGGTTAGATACCATATCTTTGTTGAACTTAGGAAGAGTATTAAAGGAACCTTAACCGGAAAACCTTTGTTGAAATTTAAACGACCTTGTCCACTGAACCTTGCATGAGAAAAATTGCCATCATCGGTCTTAGCCCTTTTTGCCTTCCTAGGCTTTCCCTTAAGTTTCTCCTCCTCAAATTGTTAAGCATGGACCATAAGATGAGAGATGTCCATGTCACCAATGAGCATGGCGGTGCAACACTCTTTGACCACCATTTCGGACACACCCGAGACGAACTTACTTATCCTAGCCCTTAAGTCTGTAACCATCGTTGGAGCATACTTAGACAATTGCGTGAACTTTAGAGCATACTCTATCACACTCATACTTCCTTGAAGCAGGTTAATGAACTCAAGCACCTTGGCGTTCCTCATCTCAAGGGGAAAGAACCTATCAAGAAAACGACATTAGACTTCTCCCAATCAAGAGGACCCGCATCTTTCGATCTACCTTCTTTACATTGGTTATACCACACTTGAGCAACACCTTTAAATTGATAAGCGGCCAACTCTGCCTTTTCCACTAGCATCACTCCCGTGATCATCAAAACCATATAGACATCATCAATAAGCTCTTGAGGATCTTCCTCAACCTTAGAACCATGAAACTCTGGAGGATTCATCCTTGTGAAGTCCCTCACTCTTCAAGCTGCCATACCCACATTTGGGTTCACAGGAACCACAACCTCCCTTTTGGCTTGGGCCGTCATGGCTTGGGCCAACACTTGAAAATAACCCTAAACTCCGCATTTGGAACCTGCTCAGCCAAAGGATTGACCGAAACTTGAAGGGCTTGGGGAGGAGCTTTTTGTTCCTCATTCTCCCTCACATTCCTTCTAGCATAAGCTCTTCAGGTAGCCATATCCTGAAGAACATCGGATAGGATTAGGAGAGAGACTTTATAGAGTTGAACTCTATCGCACGACTTTTAGAGTAATAAAGGAAGTGGAGTTTCCTAATCATCTTGTAGCTTCTCATTCATAAATGTGGTGCGCTTCACACTCATGAACAAGAATTTACTAGACGTGAAAAAAGCTTATGAGACATCTTAGGACCATTCTAAACCTTCTGCACTAATTACCAAGTTTGTCACGACCCAGGGGTATCCCCTAGGTGTAACATGGCGTATAGAACCCCGAAGGACTCCATACAAGCCACTTAACTCTCATAACATAATAAATAGAATAATGGAAGTAAAAACAACATTTCAAGACCAAACATTTTTATAAACGAAAAGCGGAAGTCTAGACATCTTGTCTCATCATAGCCATCTAATACAATAGAATGAAATTGGGCCTAGCCCATACATCATGTCCAAAAGAAAAATACATGAAAAGGAACTAAAACAATAAAATTCCATCCTCGAAGCTTAAATATATAGGTGTTCAAGACTTAGGTAAAATGACCTCACTTTGATCTAATTAAAACCGGAAAAGACCCTTAAGCCCCTAAACTTAAACTTGTCGAACCCCACGTATGCCCTCACTGACGGACCGTGGATGGACCTACAGTCTGTCTAGGTCAATCGTCACTAAATTGAGAGGATTTTGGGAAACCTACGGTACCCCTAGCCACAAGACGTGGACCCATCGACGGATCGTGGGTCCTGACGTGGTTACTACCTAGGCCTTTTCTCTTGGTGCCTATCCACGAACCCACCTACGATCCGTGGTCCCACCCACGGGCCGTGGTTGGCCTTTGTGGGATGGCACCTGGAGGTTCTTAACATGATATGCCCTCTCTCTCGAATCAGAGGTGTTACAACGTCAATCTTGCAATCAAGAATAACAAAGTCGATAGGAAATATGAACCTATTTATTTTTACCAAAATATCATAAAGAATGCCAATAGAATGCTTGATAGATCGGTCGGCCATGAGTAGACGCATCGTTGTTGACTTAGGCTCACCTAGCCCAAGCTGTTTGAAAATGGCATATGTCATCAAATTGATACTTGCCCCCAAGTCACACAATGCTTTGGCAAATTGAAATATCCCAATAGTACATGGAATAGTAAATGTCCCCAGATCAACTTTCTTAACAACCACATTGCTTGTCATAATGGCCCTACAACTATGGGACACCTCAACCGTTTCAAATCCATGCTTCTCTTTTTGGTAACCCATTCTTTCATAAACTTCTCATAAACCGACATTTCCAACAACGCCTCTACCAAAGGAAGGTTGATAGATAACGTTTTGAAAATAGAGAGAAATTTTTGGAACTTTGCATCTTCATCCCTTTTTTTCAATCTTTGGGGGAATGGTGGATTATCTTTAGGCAAGGATTTTGTAGGCACTGAAGGGGGAGCAACCCCACATTTGTTTCTACCTAATCAACTACTTTGGATCCTCCTGTCACGACCCAAGCCTAGGGCATAGACGTGACATAGCGAATGAGGAACCCGAAGGAACCCCAAACAAGCCTTTCAAACTTGTCATCACACTTCATCGGTCGCGGAAGTACATTCAACATTAATTAACGGGAAATAGGGACTAAGGGCAAACCATTTCAAAATGACATCATAGAACAAGAGTCAAGCTCATTTACAAAATACTTGCCCAACGCACACCTCTACATACATAGATAGGACGGGGCCATGACATACTACCGGCTCCCCTCATAGCCAAAATACAATTGCAAGCTAAAGTCTCAAAACATAGGAGTAGGAAACATAACATAGCCCTCGAATCATTGAGGACTCACCAACAACTCGGATAAGCACCGTACTAGCCACGTGAATGGAGAGAAGGATCAAGAGTAGCTCCGGTCCCTACATGGTGACATCATGTAGGCAAAATATGCGTTAGTACTTGGAATGTACTAAGTATGCGGGGTGCAACACAACAATAGACAAGGACACAATCGAAATACAAGAAATAGTTTCATAGGCATTATGAATAACAATATGAGGATGCATGATCAAAGTGAAGTCAAAACATGTTTAAGTAAATCTATACTAATAGTAGATATCATGTGTGTATGCATGATCCAACCAATCTATAACCCCAACTTAGGATGGGGGATGCCGTTCACACCCGGACACCCTGGTGGCAAGGTATAAACCCCTCACATGGTTGATGTTGGACACACCCCAAACATCCTAGGTGGTGAGATATAAACCTCTCACATGGTTGATGTTGGTCACACCCCAAGCATCCTAGGTGGTGAGATATAAACCTCTCACATGGTTGTCCGGTTCTTTTCCCCCGGACCGGGCATGGTCATGCAACACTTTATATAGGAAATTCCCATTAGGCTCTAATGCAATCTCACGTATAGAATGAACATATACACAAGCTTAGTTTGTCATCAACACATCTCTGGATTTCCATACATCTCATAACTCAAGCTTTAAAGCATCGATTCAACAATTCTCCATAGTTGGACATTTTGTCAAACACCTTGAAGGCATGTAATAGAATCAAAGAGCATGGAAAATAGGGTAGTAATTATGCAGCCAAACCAGTGAACAACCTACAACAACACCTTTTTAACACCCACAATACCACATGAAAATCTCCACATCCATTCCAAATTTAGGTTCAAGTTCTAGAGTCACAACATGCTCAAAACAATCACTTTTCATGTTTAAAATTCAATGTGCAGGAAATTATTACAAAGAACAAGACTAATTTATGAATCTTAACTTAACCGTGAATTAGTGAGTAGAATAAAGTCTAGGCACTATGGGTGGAAGGACCCATGAGTTCAACACCACATACCTTGAGTTTTTATGAAGGTCTTGAGAGTGTCTTCAATGGAAGCTTGGAACTTGGAGCAAGAGTCTCTTCAATCTTGAGGAAGGTTTTGGATTAGGGTTCTTGAGAGAACTTGAGAGAAAATGTGTCTAAGTATGGGAGAGTCTAAGTATGGGAGAGGTATTTTGGGAAATGTTTTAGAGATGGGAATTAAACTAATGGTATATAGGAAATAACATATGCCCTTTGGAAAAATGGTCCAACACTTAGAAAAAAAATGAGGCGGGTGAACAGTAAAAACGCTCACTTGAAATTGCCTTTCCTGCCGGACAGATTTTACGAAAATGGGCATAACTTCTTCGTCCGAACTCCAAATGAGGTGAAACGAAGTGCGTTAGGTAGCTAACTCAAAGGGCTTTCCATGGATATGTTATTGGCCACCCAATAATTTGTGTGCTAGGAGATATGACCCTCCAAAGTAGACCCTCGAAAAAGGCTTCACTTGGAAATTTCGGATTTTGATACGGTTGCTCTAAAATTTGGGTTAGACCCATTTCCCACTCAATTTGACCCCCTAAACAAGAATATGAAGTCGGATTTTCGAAAAACGAAATGGATTTTTTTATATATAGTTAAACAAGTTTCCGGTAACTTCCGAAGCACATTTTTAAGAACTTTTTGGGTCATTTCACCTCCATTGTCTAACCCTTCGATGAGCCCTTCACTATCAATAGTAATGTTTTTATCTTCACTTGATCTTGCATTGTCATCATTTGCTACATCGCTGCCCACAACCTTACCACTCCGAGTCAATATGACCATGCATTAGTCATGATTATCCTCCAAACTAGCCAAAATATCAGTTGAGACCCTCTTGTGGTTTTGCATTCAGTTGAGCCGAAAGTTGGCTCATTTGAGCCTTAAGTTGCTTTATGGATGCGGAGTGATACATCACCATTTTATTTAAAGATGAAACATCCTTCATTTCCTTGAGCACTTCATCTGATCCTTCCACTTTGGTTAGGATGCGGGAAAGCATATCCTCGGTCCAAAAGCTTTCGGTGTCATTATACAGTTCCTTTGACTTTGGGTTATTATAATTGTGTACATAGCGATCATTAGTATCATCTTCATTTTTCCAATATGTGTCTTGATCACGCCAATTTCGACCTCGACCTATCCATCCATCCTCATGATTTTTGTTCCAACCTTGATTCCCCTCTGGCTTCAAATAGCTCAAACGAGAACCCCACGCTTGCCTTGACAAGAAATGAACCTCTTTATCATACATAGTTTCAAATTCCACATCATCCGAACTCACAACCTTATAGCCACCTCCCATGACATGCTTTGTCAACAACGTCATTTGAGTCATCATTTTTGTCATGTTCTCGTCATGTTCTTAGTTCTTTGTCAACTGTTCTTTGGTCACCTCGAGATTTAGTGGAGACACTTGATCCTCCCTAGTATACCAAAAGGTTGTCTCATTATACCACCTCTAATAAGTTGATCGGTGACACCTTTGTTGATCGTATGAAGACTCTAGTAGAAATATTGTAAAAGCACATCATCCGACAATTCATGAATGGGGAACTTGAGAAGTAGTTTTTGAAACCTCTACCATGTCTAATGAATAGGTTCTCCAACAATCGTCTTGAAGTTTTGAATGCAATCCCTCAACTTGACCATTTTCAAGGGAGGGAAAGATCTTTCATAAAACACTTTCATGAGCTCTTCCCAAGAAGTGATTGATTCCCTTGGTAACTCGTTTAGCCACTTTGATGCCTCCCCCTCTTAGAGAGAAAGGAAACAAACAGAGTCGGACCGACTCTTGAGTGATGTTTTTGAATGAAAACGGTCCACACACATCCACGAAATTGTGAATGTGGTCATGAGGGTCCTCATGAGCAAGTCCCCCGAATAGACCCTTCATTCGCAACAACTGCAACATAGTACTGGTTACATGAAAAATTGAATTGCCCACAATTAGTGGCAAGCGAATAGCACCAGCATTTCCTACTAGATCCACGTTGACATCATTCAAATCTCCGATGTCATCATTAAGCCAAAGTTGGCTCGCATTGCTCCCATTGACACTCATATCTTCACCTGTTATGGAGCAATCACAAAGAACAAAAATAAGATAATTCAACTACAACAAAATTAGTCCACAAGAACACTTAAACAAAAGAATTATAAACACCACTCCCTGGCAGCGGCACCATTTTTTATAATGCTCAACTACACCTCTTCCGATTCGAAGTGTAGGTAGTCGTTAACAAGTATAAACTCAATGATGAGTTGGGGTCGATCCCACAAGGAGTGATACGATAAAGAAATTGATTATGAAGTGCAAACATGTTCTAATCTTTTGTAGGTATAAGGAATCACACGACATAAACTAAATCAATAAATTTTAGTGACTAATATAAAATGGGGGGATTGGTAACCAATTGTGAACAAGAAATCACTAACATGAGAATTAACCAATTTGAGATTGGACCTTAGGAATATGATCAGTTGAATGTTAATTTCATGTAATGGGTAATCATTGATTGCTAAAAAGAGTTGAATCTCAGTGGGTAGGCTAGGTTTTGGATACAATAGTCATATCTCAATCAACAATTATGTTTCAAGTGAGTTCTCTCGAACCTCAATGAGCTTAGCATTACTAAACAACCCAATACCTTAATTTACCCACTCTCTCGAGCTGGGTTTGTCTACACAACCAAATCTACTTTCTCAGGCTAGATTTTAAAGACGCAATCAATATATTTATCAATCAATTGTTCTACTCTTACACCTTTTTCTCAAGAAAGTATAGAGAACTAAAATAGAATTGAATTTGTAACTTCAATTCATTAACTAAACATGAACAAATTACTGAACCCACTTCAAAACAACAATTAAATCAGCAATTAACAACACCCATTAACTAATTAAGACATTCGAATACATGATCACACCCCTACGGTATAGGGTTTGAGCCAAACATAATGGAAAATGAGAAATTTTTACCAAATAGATTTTCCATGTTGCTAACGATTTGCAAATGCCCAAATGCTAAAATTAAGCTAAAATTCTCAAATCTCCAATTCTCAATTCCCAATTTCTCTCCAAAATATTGAAACAATCTATGTATGAAAAAAATCTCCCAAAACTGGAATACACCATGTGGGAACTCTGGGAAATTCTTTTAAAATTGTACTTATATGTTCCCAAAAATTCAGTACAGAGTCAAGTCGCGAAGTAAGACGAGATTGCCGACCCAGTCAGCGGTCTGTCGAGTTTCTCCTCTCATGCATTTCAACTTGATTTCTTCATCAATTTATTCTGGAACTTTTGGCGAGATGGATCGTGGTCGCCGATCCATTCGGCGTGTTGTCGAGTTTCCCATTTGCTTGCCAAGTTGGTTTTGTCCATGGGCTATTGTGCTGGAAGTTTAGGCTAGCAGGAAGCTCACTCGACGAGCTTCGACTTTGCTTTTCTTCAACCTTTTCAATTTTTTCGCTCCTTTTTGCATCATAATGCCCTTGCCTCACTCTTAAGCCTTTATTTCTGCATTTCAACATATTAACATCAGTTATGAGTGTAAAATAGGCATTGAGGACACTGAATCAATGAATAATAAGCCCTAAATGAGTCGAAATTCCCGACTCATCATATCACTATGAGACTTTATTAGCTTGTAACATAGGCTCAGGGTCAGGTGAGGTACATTTAGATATTTTGTGACTTTTCTGCCCTCATTGACATTACATTGGCTATTTTACCTCTTGCACAACCAATTCTTAGATTGTCTTGTTTTCTGCTAATCTCCTTATGACTCATTTAAGCGCGGGTGTGACTTTAACTTCCATTCTTGCTTTTTTAATCTTTTCTTCATATTTTTATTCAAGCATTATCACTCTTTTGTTTCTTTTGGATTCGGTCACACCATATAGTACATTTTTGCTAATTTTTTTCATTTTTTTCTACAAACAACTCTTTTCATACCCTTTTTTTAGTTTTCCTTTACCATAGCCACCCTCAACTTATGTATTTTGCATGAGTTGAGATGTATGATATCCTAGGGAGGACCAGGGCCAAGATTAAGGTAAATTCTGAAGTAGCCACCATCAACTTAGGCTTTTGGCCTAAGTTGAGGTGCACAATGTCCAAGAAGATACCAGGGCCAAATAGATTTTTAGGGAAGGTGAGTTGGGTATATTGAAAGAAATTATCTGTTAGGTTCAACCATTTCGATCAAAGGGGGCATTTATTTCTTTTGATTTGCTCTTAGGCTTAAGTGGACGAATATCAACAACGACCTATGATCATTTCCCAATTTCCAGTCTAAATCATCTTAGCAAGACTAATGGGGCAAGTTCTAGATTGACACACACTATATGAATATACAAACAACCTCTCTCACACGCATGGCACATAGTTTCACTATCAAATCATTAATGCATCTGGTTCAGGTTATAGCTTAAGTCATGTTGTCATATCGATTCTTATCATGCCATATAAAGATCCAACACATTCAACTTATCAATCCCGCAAATATAGCACATAATCAAAATTTTGAGGGGTATCACTTTTCATGCTCTTTTGCTATCATGCTTTCATTTTTAGTCTACTTCTACATTTATACTATCCTAAACATGTCGGTTCAACAGAAATGAAAGCAGTTCCTTGGGAAAAAAGAACACATGCAAGAAAACCCCAAGGAAGGATTGTGAGTTGGGCTACTCAGACTTCACCCTAACATCTGAGTTGGGTTACTCATACTTCACCCTAACACTCACAATCCAATTCACCTCACCCCCTCAAAGAATATAATGCAATGTCCTCAATGCAAAAAAAAACAAAATATAATACATCGGGTGAGACAAACTTGTGGCGCATAGGAGCCCGAAGCCAAATCAAGAAGCGGGTGGGTCCGGTTGCCCAGAACCCGCTGGATCAGCAAGAGTGACGCCATCAGTAACACCTTCAATAGTAGTGGGAACATAATCAGTAGTGCTCATCGATCCAGATGCACCTGCAACCAACTTTATAACTGTCTGCTGCCTCAACTCTTCATCAAGAATAGACTGTTGTTGGGCTACCTCAAACTTTTCTCCCTTTTCTAGCCCATCTCTCATCCTCTGGATCAGTAGTGGTCATAGAAGTGTGTGTGGGCTTTCCAGCCGCACGAAGGGGGGTGTCAAGAGAAGGAATATCATCTTCAAATAGTGCATTCAGCACCACATCATCAACATCTACCTCGGGTGTAGGCTCTGGGATAGCCTCCTTAACAACAGTTAAAACATCTACATCAACTCCGAGTTTGGCTAACTCCGCTTGGAAAGTAGTCAGATCAATAGTGGGCCTAGGCTGAGGCCTCTCCATAACTCTAAGCTCAAATGAATAAATCCTCCAATGCACCGCCTGAATCTTCCTATCAACCACTGCCTCCATCCTGGCTTCTGATTTCTCAACATACTTCTTCATCCAAGGTAGCATATATTTTTGAAGAGTCGCTATCTAAGTCTCCAACTTCTGGACTTGAGCAAGTGACATCAAATCAACCCAAAAGGTGTAGGAGTACGAGGTGTGCTTGCAGCATGACCGGATAAAGTGGAAGGGGGAGCTTGCACATTGGGCTCCGCACTAGTAGGAGGAATAGTCTTATCGTCTGCCCTCTCGGTCCCAACCTTCTCAACATCAACAACAATAACATCACCCCAAGATGGTAAGTTAATCTATATACCTTTCCGAAGAGCTGCTAGGTTCGCATCATCTTTGATCAAGCCCACATCAACTGTTTTGGTCACCTGGATGAGCTGGTCACAGTGCCACACCAGAACTATAGCCTCTCTACAAATGTGAAAAATAAGGCATGGAAAGGGCATAGTAGTAGTCTTCCGGAAAGTCCTCTCGTGTATATCTACTATAATAATCTGGAGAAATCAACTTCTAGCCCCGCCATAAATGTTGTAAGCATAATTGTACGATCCCAAGTCATAACATTATCTGCATGTATGGGGGACAATCTGGTCCTTATGATGGACCACCAAAACTTGGCCGCAAAGCTCAAGGTCACCTTTTGTATTGGTAGTGTCATATCATGCACCCACACGGTTCTCTCTTCCTCATCAATAATGTGGTGAGCCATCCATCGTAGTAATGCTTCCCTCTGCTCTGGATCCCTGAAAGAGTGTCAAGACTCTGGTAGAAATATTGCAATAGCACATTATTCGGCAAACCATGATTAGGGCATTTGAGAACCAACTTTTGAAACCTCAGCCCTTTTTTCATGAATAGGTTCACCCTCAACCTGCTTGAAATTATGAATGATATCCCTCAACTTCACCATCTTTGAGGGAGGGAAATGTTTTTCGTAGAACACTTCTGTAAGCTCTTCCAAATAAGTTATTGATTCCCTTGGTAACGCGTTTAACCACTTTGTTGCCTCCCCCATTAGAGAGAAAGGAAACAAATGGAGTCGAGTTGACTCTTGAGTGATATTCTTGGATGAAAACAGTCCACACGCATCCACAAAATTGCGAATGTGGTCATGAGGGTCCTCATGAGTAAGTCCCCCAAAGAGACCCTTCATTTGCAACAGCTGCAACATATAACTGGTCACATGAAACACCGCATTACCCATAGTTGGAGACAAGTGAATAGCTCAAACATTTACCACTAAATCCACATTGACATCATGTAAGTCCCCGATGTCATCATTGTTCCCAAGTTGACTTGCATTCACGCTCATTTCTTCACATGTTTTAGAGTTGCCAACAAGAACACAAGTAAGAAAATTCTACTACAACAAATTTAGTCCACAAGAACATTTCAATAAAAGAATTATAAACACCACTCCCCGGTAGCGGCACCATTTTTTATAACGCTCAACTACACTTTTTCTATTTAAAGTGTAGGCGGTTGCTAACAAGTATAAATCCAACAATGAGTTAGGGTCAATCCCACAAGGAGTGATATAGTAAAGAATTTGATTATGATGTGTTCTAATCTTTTGTAGGTATAAGGAATCATGCAACATAAACTAAATCAATAAATTTTAGTGATCAATATCAAATTGGGGGATTTAGTAGCCAATTGTAAAAAGGAATCACTAACATGGGAATTAAGCAATTAGAGATCGGACCTTAGGAATGTGATCAGTTGAATGGCAATTTTGCATAATGGGTAATCATTGATTGCTTAGAAGTGTTGAGTCTCAGTGGGCAGGCTAAGTTTTGGATACAATAGCCATCTCTCGATCAACTATTGTGTTTCAAGTGAGTTCTCTCGAACCTCAACAAGCTTACTATTACCAAACAACCCATTTCCTTAATTAACCCACTTTCTCAAGATCTATTTGTATGGATGCAATCAAACCCACTTTCTCAAACTAGATTTTAAAGACGCAAGCGATACAATTATAAATCAATTGTTCTACTCTAATACCTCTTTCTCAAGAAAGTATAGAGAACCTAGCTAGAATTGGATTTGCAACTTCAATTTCTTAACTAAGACATGAACAAATAATTGAACCCACTTCAAAACAACAATAAAATCAGCAATCAATAACACCCATAAGCTAATTAATGCATTCAACTACATGATCACACTCCTAAGGTAAGGGGTTTTAGCCAAACATAGTGGAAAATAAGAAATTGTTACAAAATAGATTATCCATCCGAATTGCTAACAATTTGCAAATACCCAAATGCTGAAATTAAGCTAGAATCCTCAAAATCTCCGGTTCTAAATCCCAAACTTCTCTCAAAATGTAAAAACAATGTGAAAAATGTAAAAACTCTCTATAACCAGGAATGCACAATGTGGGAACTTCTTTTCTTCTTTTAAAAATTGAATTTATATGTTTCCAAAAACTCAGCACAGAGTCAACTCAACGAAGTTAGTCGAGATCACCGACCCGTTCTGCGATCCGCCGAGTTGCTCTTCTTCTCGCTTTTTGGCTTGGTTCCTCCATCAAATTGTTCTGGAAATTTTGGTGAGCCTGATCATTGTCATCGATCCATTCGGCGCGTTGCTGAAGCACCTGTTTGCTCGCCAAGTTGGTTTGGTCCATGGGCTACTTCACTGGAACTTTAGGCGAGCTGGAGGCTCACGCGGCGAATCACCGAGTGGCTATTGCGAGCTCCAGCTTCTCTTTTCTTCAGTTTTTCCAACTTTTTCACTCATTTTTGGATTGTAATGTCCTTGCCTCACTCTTAAACCTTCATTGCTGCATATCAACATATTAACATCAGTTTTGAGCATAAAATAGGCATTGAAGACACTAAATCATTGAATAATAAGCCCCAAATAAGTTGAAATTCCTGACTCATCACACTTCAGTCGATTTCTTCACAGTTCTATCAGCCATAATAGTCGCATTGCAGTCGGCTTGGGTGTTCCTAAGCCCAACTTCTTGTAGATAGGCAGCGACATCAAGTTAATGCTAGCACCCAAGTCACATAGGGCCTTAGCAAAGTGCAACATACCAATAGTACATGGGATAGTAAAACCTACATGATCCTCTTTCTTTTGCACTAATGACCTAGTAGCAATACAACAACAATGTTGCACCTTGTCATCACCTTTGAAACTAATAACCCTTTTCTTAGTCACCAAATCCTTCATGAAATTCACATAACCTGGAATTTACTCAAGTGCCTCTATCAACAGAACATTTATGGACAATTGATTCAATATAGCTATGAACCCGCAATATTTTCCTTCTTCCGCTTTCTTTACCAACCTTTGTGGGAATGGAGGTGGAGGTCTCAGCATAGGGATGATCTTTTGCGTCACCTCAACCTCATTCTCATTCTTATCTTATGGCTCCTCAACTACTTCAGCTTCATCATCATCTTGCTCTTTCGCACTTTCCACTCCAGCCGGCATAGGAGGGCCTATAGTCTGCTTTCCACCAATACACATCATTCTTTGGATTTTGGATAGTATTGCTAGGAAGTGTCCCTTGCTGATGCGAATTTACACTTGCGGATAACTGACTCGGTTGCTGCTCAATTTGCTTAATAGATACTGCATCAGACTCTAATTTTTGACCAATTCCCGATAAGTCATTACACATCTCCTTTACATTGTAATTAGTTGAATCAAATCGTTTCATCATCTTAATCATCATATATTCAATTCGATTCATACTTGATCCAGCATCTCGGTTCCTAGGTGGAACATAAGGACCACTCTTATCATTCTTGTTACCATACCCATTCTGATTGTAGTTGTTGTCACGATTGTAGTTCCCATCACAGACACAGTTCCCTTCACGATTATAGTTACCATAGTTTCGACCTTGGTTTCCTTGACCTTGGTGCCAATTATCCGAATTGAATCCTTAGGCGTTAGTCTGGAAACCCTTTGTCTGATCATTCACAAGATTCACATCCTCGTATAAATGTGCTCATCAACAGGTGGTGCTCTGTTATAATAATTCACTACATTTACTTTCTCTGCATTTTCGCTCACATGTTTCAACACCAAGTCAACCTCTATTCTTAATTGGGCCATCTCCTCACGAATATCACTATTGGACTGAGTTGATGCAGCTTGTACAACAAACATAGTCCTTCAGTTTTGACTTTCTAGTGTTCCACGCCTTGTTATTCTTATAGATCATTTCAAGCTTCTTGGTGATCTCTTGAAAAGTGATTGCTCTGCAAGACCCTCCAGCGATAGTGTCTAGTACAATCTTTCCATTATCATATTACCCTCTATAAAAATACTCCTTCAGTGACTCATCATCTATGCGGTGGTTAGGTACACTCTTCATAAACCCAGTGAATCTATCCCAGAAACTGCTAACTATCTCACTATGCAATGCTACGAAGTTATTAAGTTTATCCTTGAGGTTTAACTTCTTTGACAACGGAAAATACTTCTACATGAATACCTTGTACAACCCTTCCCACGTAGTGATTGAGTTATATGGAAATTCAAACAAACAGCCATACAATAACATCTCCTGTCAACGAAAGTGGAAACACTCTTAAGACAATAGCATCCATGTCTAAATTGGGTCATCCCACACTACTCATACAAACACTCTTCACTTTACTCATATGGGCATATTGATCCTCTGAAGGTAACCTATCAAACAAAACTCTAGATGTGAGCATTTATATCAAAGTGCTAGTCACCACAAAAGTATGTCCATGAGGTAGTGGACGTTGCCAAATAAAGAACCTAACTAAGGTTAGGATCAATCCCACGAGGAATATGATCTAGACTTAGACTAATTCATAGTTAATTGTACTTTTCATCAAGTTTATTTCTGTAAAATGGAGGATTTGTAACTAAAATAACAGTTGATTGATTTGTAGTAATAAGTAACAAGTAAACAAGATTCGCAATTTGCAAGATTAATATGAGATGAAACTAGGGTACATGTGTTCCCCACAAGTTCTTAACGCAGTAATTCCAATAATAATAACTTTATCCTAGTGTTAACATGCCAGGTTGGTAAGTTATGTATCTCTTAAGTGATTGGTCCTCCAAGTAGGGAATTTCACCACGCAACTTGGTTCGTTTACGGGTGTATGCTTTACTAACCCTTACCCTTAACCCCAGATTAGCCCTTACGATAGGTGGGTCAGGCTATTAGATAGCATATTATCATGCTAAATCTCGGTTGTTCAATCCCTTTCTCATGCATTACTTCGTTGGTCCTTCAAGTAGGAATGATGCGAGTTCTAATGTTGTACACCGTTAAAAAGCATTCAAAACAAAGGGATTAACAATACATGCATAAACACTATTCAAGAATTACTTAATTATTAGTTTTACGTTGTTAATTACTCATGGTTCCCACAATCCTAGTTGTGGATTTAGCTACTCATGCTTGATAATTCACTACTCATATTAGGGTTAATAAGATAAATCATGAACTTGCCATTCGAATAGATGAAATCCGAAATCTTGAATTAAAAATCAAAAGCGAATATCATAAACCAAGCTTCAAGAATTAATTGTCGAAAATATTCGCAAAAGAATTCCCAAATTCAAAACAAAGTATCACAAAAAGTCTAACAACCCAAAAAATGAAAAATACAACTAGTATTTATAGAAACTAAATCCTAAACCAAGCAGGAAAAGAAAATTTAGGAAATTTCGTCGACGGTTGGCCACCTGCGGTCCGTCAAGTAAACGATGACCCGTGGTCTTTCACCGTTGCTCGGCAGTTGGCCAAAATTATGTGGATGTCAATTGATGGTCATGACCTTCAACCCATAGGTCTAAGCATGGTCTGTCCTGTACACTCGTGGTTCAAGTATTGCAACTCTTCTTCTCTAAAGTCATCGACGACCCCTCACGAAAGTCTGTCATCCGACTTACACTCGTTAGTAGCTGCCATGGTTCCATACTTAGTCAGACTTTGTTGAACTCTTTATCCATGCCTCCACCTAGGGCTCGTCAACTGAACGATGGCTCGTAGGTGGGCTTGTCTATTGCCATTTTCCTCCTGCTTCAACTACTTTCAACTCTAACTACTCCAAACTTATTTTCTGCAAAATTAGATCAAAATACCACCCCATATAATAACAAAATGCTTAAGACGGATGCAAACTTCAAGTATAATGCGTCATAAATATTGTAAACTCACGGTACATCGGTTTTCTCTATTCTCAAACATCATCTTCCACACTTGAGAGCCACCTTTCCATTTCACCAAAGTGGGAATATCTTTTTTTGCAATAGTTATTCCACATAAAATTGGCCCATAAAGAATTATCAGTTCTAAATTTCTACCATAATTTTGCAAACATAGCTTTGGAAACATCAAATAAATATTTGAAACCAAGACCCCCTTCTACTTTAGGTAAGCAAATTCTCTGCCAATTAGCCCAATGTTTACTTCTCCCTATCTCCTTATTGTTCTAGAAAAATTTAGCAAAAATCTTGTGTAATTCATTAATAACACATTTAAGGGGGACAATTGCCGAAAGAGTATGAATAGGGATTCTTTGTAGTACATTGTTGATCAAAGTGGCCTTACCACCAAAAGAAAGTATCTTCCCTTTCCATGTGTGCAACTTGTCATTCACCTTCTTGATAAGTTCATTATAATCACTCTTTCTCTTCTTAGCATGTGTGATATGACACCCTAAATAAGTAATAGGGAACTGGCCTCTTGAGATACTTGTACATCTATCAACTAACATTCTTAGTTGAGCACTCGTGTTCTGATGCATGTACCATACACTTTTCTTTGTTGATTAATTGTCCAGATTGATATTCATATCTGCACAAAATTTTCATAATTCTGTTGAGAGACTTTTCATGTGCACTTGCAAAAAATAATTGTGTCATCTGCATAAGCAAGATGATTAAGATTTGCACTCTATTTAGGCATGCCATATCCCACATATTGGCCATCATTAAACAAAGAATTGAGAGACCTAGAAAGAACTTCAACACCGAGAATAAACAAAGCAGGAGACAACATGCATGTCCCCCTGTTTTACTCCTCTAAAAGAGTGAAAAAAGCCTTGTGCATGTCCATTTACCAACACTGAATACCAATTGTTAGCAATTATCTTCCAAATGATATCAACAAAAACCTCTGAGAATCCCATCTTCCTTAGGACTTTCATAAAGTAGAACCAAGAGACTCTGCCATAGGCCTTTGTCATATCAAGCTTGATAATGACATTGACTAGTTTTCCCCATTTGATAATATCTGAAGCAATCTTCTGAGTGAGTAAAATATTTTCAATAATGTTTCTTCCTTTTACAAAACCTGATTGGTTGGAAGAGATTAATCTCGGAAGCACCATCTCAAATCTGTCATGCACCACTTTAGAAATAAATTTATTGACAAAGTTACTCAAATTGATAGGCCTTAGATCTAAAAAGGTATGAGTTTCGTTCATTTTAGGCAACAACACAAGGTTAGTGTGGGCAATATATTTAGGAAGTGAATTTCCCTCAAAGAAAGCAGTACTAACTTCCATAAATCATCACCAACTATGTCCCAACATATTTGATAAAAAAAACAACTGTAAAACCATCTTGACCAATTCACTTATTTGATTTGACTTTAATATTTAAAAAACTCACTTAATTGATTTGATTTTCTTTTAGGGCTTGTTTGGAAGGACACCCTAGTAATTGGATTTGGTGTAATTGGTGTAATTACATTGTTTTGTCCTGTTTGGAAGGACATGTAATTACTTGGTCAGCAGGTAATTGGTGTAATTGGCAGGGGGTAATTACACTCTACAATTCACAGGCAGAGACTGTGAATTGCTGGTAATTACATGGTGTAATTACCACCTGATTACTTTTTAATTTCTTTTTTTTATATCTATTTTTATTTTTTTGTTTTAATTTTTTTTACTTCTATTATTTTAAGTTCTTTTTTTATTTCTATTATTCTAAAAATTTGTAAAAGTTTATTTTTTATTTTATATTATTATATTTCATTTTCTTCTTGTTCTCAACCTTACTTTACGTGATTCTATGTAATTTTCTCGTAGAATCTATTTCTTAATGCCATGCTTATTTTCTCATTAGCATAATTTTATTAGTATTCTAATTTTTAAATTAAAATAGAATTTATTGTTAAGTAAGGTTATAGACTTATGTTTTATTTATTAAGAAAAAATAAAAATAAATCATATTTATTGCTATGTTGAAATTTGTTATAGGAGTATTATGTTAAATTTTTTTGTTTTGAATTTATAACCTATGTTATATTTTCAGTTTCATTTGTTTTAGTAATATTGAATTTACATTGCACGTCATTTTTTAATTAGACTTGATAGATTATATTTTTGTCAAACATTTAATAATTTATGACATTATTTATATATTATTCTTTTACCAAACATGCATTTCACGATGTTCGTAGAAACTTCATACTTTTAGTTGTTACGATCAATTCAATTGAAATATATTAATTTGAAAAAATATAAATCAATTATTTTTTTCATAATATTAGTTACAGAAAATATGTTTATTAATTAATATATTTTAAAAAAAGAAAATATATTTTAAATATTTAATTTAATGTCATTTATAAAGTTTTTTATTTGTCTACTATAAATTTTAAATAATTAATTTTTATTTTTAAAATTTATTACAATTTTATGATTGCAATTGTGCATCCAAACATAACATGTGTAATTATACTGTGACATCCAAAATGACTGTATAACATGTCAATGTAATTACACTGTGACAACCAAACATGTCAGTGTAATTACTAGGCTGGTAATTACTACCCTAGTAATTACATCAATTCCAATTACCAAGTGGCTTTCCAAACAGACCTTTAGAAAAAAATCTGACTCAAATCGAATCATAAACACCCCTAATAGTATGGGCACAACAATGTCTAGTACTTATTAAATGTTTTTATGGTAAGTATTTAATAGTAAGTAATACTCCCTGTCTATTTTTATTTGTCATGTTACGCTTTTCGAAAGTCAATTTGATTAATTTTCAAAGTTAAATTAGATTAAATT
This sequence comes from Solanum stenotomum, assembly GCF_019186545.1. Lineage (NCBI taxonomy): Eukaryota > Viridiplantae > Streptophyta > Magnoliopsida > Solanales > Solanaceae > Solanum > Solanum stenotomum. The sequence continues at coordinate 36,630,488 of NC_064288.1, forward strand.
AATTTGATATTTTAAACAAAAAATTTAGATATTCAAAAACTATACTAAAAGTAGTATAAATTGCAATTTTTTGTATATCAATATGATGAAAAAATACATCGTAAAATGTTAGTAATTTTTTTTATAATTTAACTCTAAAAAAGAAACTATGACAATTAAAAGTGGATAAAGATATTAATATGTTAAGATTGATTAAGGAAAAAATAACTAATAGAAAAATAGAAAAAAAAAACACTTAAACAAAACAAGATGGAGAGGATCAAACAAAACAAGACAGTAAAATCACGAGAGAACTAAAAAAGACAGAGTAGATGGATTGAAATTTTAGTAGATCGAAGATCACTACACCCCCAATTGACATTGGCTGAAATTTTTGCTGTTAGATTATTTTAATTAAGTAGTAAACAATGCTAATTACTTAATGCCTAATAGGCCTGTTCCGATTTTAAAGAATTAATTATTGCTTGCACATGGGGTAACGTGCTTTAATATGCTGGCTACTTGCCAAGTTGCCATACGTCACAACAATAGTGCAGGGTATACTTTTTCAGAAAAAAACTGTTCTTTTAAACAATGGATTATTTAGAATTTATATTTGTAAAAATTATAAAAATAATATATTGTAATTTTTGAAATAAAAAGAATGAAACAGAAAAATGATTAAATTGGTGACAAAAGAAAAAAACGCAAAAGAGAAAAAGCGCTTAAATTGGTGACAAAAAAGGAACTTAAAAGTGCATCAGCAAGGCAAGTTGTATTTTATGAAGTTTTTGGCAAAAACACCCTTAAACTATATTCTCAACTTAAACTTCATCCTTAAATTATTTTTCTTAACAGAAAACATTCCTCAATTATTTAAAATTTGACAACTTTCATCCTTTTGTTAAAATTTGTCAAAAACTAACAAATTCTTCACAACATGTACGGTGCACACTACTCTCAACAAATTAAACTCCCTAAATCACCCCAATTAAACCAATTCTGTTCATTCGACATACATCTAAAATAATATTATAAATTTTTTTAGTAACAACGTTTTGCATTGTCTTTCTTTAATTAGCAATTTTATTTTTATTTATTTTTCATTTGATTTGATATCAAAGAATTATCAATGAAAATGTTTTTTTTCATTTAATCTGCAGAAAGTGGTGTTGATCGAAGACTTTTACTTCTAATAATGGAAAACGAAACTTGAGTACTAGAGATCAAAATTAGCTGAATCTTGATCACTTCAATTATTAATTTGCTCCAAAAAATTATTGATCTAACGACATTTTAACTTTGCAAGGTGAAGATGGTGTGAAATTAAGTTTCAACTTCATTTAGTTGGTAAAGGAGAAGTAAAGATCATATCTCCTCGTAGACTTACACCGTCCTAACATTGTTTTTTCAACAACAAATATGAGTCTCAATTTTTTTGGATGCTTTTTCCAACCGGTAATAATATTGTAGATTATTTTTATGAGAATAGTATGAATTGCATATGTTTTTGTGTGGAATTCGCTAAATTTTTGATAAATTTAAATAGAGGGATGAAAGTTGTTAAGTTTTAAATACTTGGAGGATGTTTTTTGTTAAAAAGGATAATTTAAGAATGTAATTTAAATTTGGATATAGTTTAATGATGTTTTTAACCAAAAACTCTATTTTATGAGTTAACTCTTAACTCTATTTTATGTGTTAACTCTTTTTGTTTTTATTTATATTTTTACAAATAGTCCAAAACTGCCGTGTCCTACCAGCCTTCTTCTTCTTCTTCTTCTTCTTTATTTAGTATTTAAAATACATACAGTTTGACTAATCAATGGGCTGCATCCATAAGAAAGAAATCCAAAAAAGTGAAAATTGGAAGAGAAGAGCCACCATGTCTTCTCCTCCTGCAATTGTGAATCTGCGGATGTTATTTGTATGTTGTATTCTCATTGCAGTGAAGGGTGGATGGGATGAGGAAGTTGGATTACTTAGAAGAGGAGGAGAACAGAGAGAGTTCGATTACTTCAAGCTAGCTCTTCAATGGCCCGGCACCTATTGCCGGAAAACTCGCCATTGCTGCTCTTCCAACGCCTGTTGCACCCGGTATCTATATATATCCCTCTTTTTAATACTATTACATTCAAATTTGGGCAAATCCATTCATTTGTTCTTCTCACTCTTGGAAAATTGGGTCTTTCATAACTAAATCTACTCCGGTAAATGGTGATCACCGACAAGATTCGTATCTTTGTTTTCCTACAATTTCGCATGCGTTTGAAAGTAGTAGCAGCTTACCTGTGTGATTTTGTGTATTTTTCCAGCTCAAACTCGCCATCTGTATTCACAATTCGTAAGTCCTACTCCCTTCTGCCAGAGGTGTGTAATTCATTTTTCATGTGCTCACAAGTGAAAGATACAACTCAATAAGGTTTGTTCTCTTCTAGATGGACTTTGGACAGAGTATAACGATGGAACTTGGCCTTCCTGCTGTTCTGGTCGCCCTTTTGATGAGAAGGAGGTATGTTTGCCCTTTCTTTAGGACAGAGAAGCTTTGAATGTGAGAATGGATGGGTGGAACTATCTGCATTGCTACTCAACAGTTTGTAACTGGAGCAGCAGTGTCTTCTGATGCCAGTTCACAAAGTTGGGGTTCAAACATTTGTCTCCTGTGGTCCTGTGGTCCTCGTTCCAGCTTTATCACTGGCAACACCCTTTGGCGCAGTTCTCTGATAAAGTTTAAGCATTAAACAACTTATTAAGGATTTCCCAAATTTTCACCTTCATATTGAACATTTCTTCTTGTGTGAACACTTATGCTTTGGTCTACTTGCTAGATCTTAACTATTAATCATGAAGTATGCGATATAAGACCTTATGTCTTGTCTACTTATGAATTTGATTTTTCAGATCTTAATTCTGTGAAATGATTTTCACATATTGATTGGCAACATAGACCATGCTATGAGATTATGTGATGTGCACCAAAGAATTTTTGCAAATATAATTAGAGCGTTAAGCCATCAGCAATCTTTTGTTGTGAAGTGTCTTGAAATGATTTTATTTTATTTAGCAGCAACTAGCATCTGTGAACTTTATTGGTTAGCTAGGATATTTGCAAATTCCGCAATGAGGTCATTGAGAAGTTTAGATTTCTTTAATCATAGTGGTGCTTCCCTTATATCTATTTCATGCTTATTCCTCATCACTGAGTTCAAATTTATTTGTTTATGAGCCAAGTACTTTTTGTCAGATTTCAACATTGCTTGAGCCAATGAGGAAGTATTGGCCTTCTTTAAGTTGTGGTTCCCCCAGATCTTGCCATCACAAAAAAGGACCATTCTGGGGTCATGAGGTGGTTTCACTGTTATCTTTACTCATTGATTGTTTAAATTTGATACAATTAAGGAACTGACACATTCTTCTTGCATTCCTCTATGCTGACTCTGGAGATACTCAATTACAGTGGGGTAATTACCTTGCCTTATTCTTTATTTATATTAAAGTAATTGTACAAGAGATTGACTAGGAGAATGGTTGAACTTAACTACTATCTGTAATGCTATAGTTTACTAGCTGATACTTGAGGACTTGGGGGCTATGAGTACTTTGCTGTTAGTTGCAGCTGGCTTGGGGCTTCATGTCCAGCTGGGCCTCTGTTTCTGGATTGTAATGTTGACTTCTGTAATAAAATTGTCATTTACCAAAAAGTAAAATTAATTGTACAAGATGAAAGAAGGTTAAGAGCTTGCTATTTTTTAGAATATAATTGAGAAGCAAGGTTCTAGATTTCCGCAGCAAGGAGCCAAGGATGTAAAAACCTAGAAATTACTTGATTCTTTACATCTCTTAACAAATTAAGAGTAGCTCCCTTCTTCTCCTTGGATACTGATAAGTGATTAGACATTTAATTCCTCATGTATTATTATTATTATTATTATTATTTATTGTTATTACTACTATTAATATATTTCTTTCTTCTCCTTCTAAAACTGAGGTATGAGGTAGTTTTTTCCTTCTGCTTTTGTCATTTCATCAATGAGATGTCTTTGGGTATGCACTTAATGTGCACACAAAGAGGATGCCGTAATATCCCTTTGGTATGACAATAATGTGCCTACATAGGACTAAAAGACAAAAAATTGTGTTTATTAGCTTGCAAGGTTTACATATAATTTTGGTTATCAAATATTTACACATAATTTGTGGATGGGCTTGAATAATTCATATTCTGCATTTGGTGGCGGTTAAGGAGTATCGAGGGGGAGTGTGGGGTTATCAGGAGCATTAATCCCTCTACATTACACTGAGGATCCACCTCCTAAAAGTGGTTGTCATATTTCTTTGCAATGCAATATGTAAAAGAAATCATGTTCTTTTCCTCAACCAACACTTCATAGTATGTATTATGCTGTGGTATAATATATTATGGTTGCCAACAAAACGCCTGGTTTTCAATAGGGAGGTATATGGAGATTAACACAGGGCCTTATCTCTACTAAATCCAATCTGATTATAGTACAAACTACAGAAGGTCTGATACAGTTATATGCGCTTTAAATATATCATATGGACATAAGTCAGATAGGATCCTCTTTAATTTATCCCTTGTGACTATATTTTCATCCTTATTGATTGCAGAAAAACATGGGACATGTGCTTATCCAGTTGTCCATGACGAATATGAATTCTTTTTGACAACGTTGAATGTTTACTTCAAATATAACGTCACAGTAAGTGATTTTTCATGCTATGTATTTTAGTTTTGAAATAATATCCTTGGAATACCAATATATTTTTTATTGTAGCAATTTCATGTCCTTTTCCTTCTTTTTGGTTATACATTCTAATTTTTTTTATGCTTGTTGGGATATTTTCATTCTATGAAGCTGTTGATGATATCAAATACAGAAGAAGTTGCATCTTGAATAATTATATGTTAAAACTTACTTATGGATGTTTATTAGTACCTAGTTCTTGTCGATACAAAATATATCAAGAAGGAAATCTTTCTGACTCGATAATTAACAGCAAAATTAAGGGGAGAGGGGGAGGGGGGGGGGGGGGGNGGGGGGGGGGGGGGGGGGGGAAACCTAACCTGGACATGCATTGTATAACATATATGCTGTAACTTCTCAATTAATCAACTGTATCAGAACATTCTTGATATCATTGCTTATGCATTAAAAATGGTTTATAATGGTATTGTTGTTGATACAGTTTCATTTTGTTTTCACTTGAATAATTATATGTTAAAACTTACTTATGGATGTTTATTAGTACCTATTTCTTGTCGATACAAAATTTATCAAGAGGGAAATCTTTGTGACTTGGTAATTAACAGCAGAATTAAGGGGAGAGGGGGGGGGGGNGAGGGGGGGGGGGGGGGGACGTAACCTGCACATGCATTGTGTAACGTATATGCTGTAACTTATGGATTAATCAACTGTATCAAAATATTCTTGATATCATTGTTTATGCGTTAAAAACTGTTTGTAATGGTATTATTGTTGATAAGTTTCATTTTGTTATCAGATGAATATTAACAAGATCTCTTCAATGTCAATAAACCAACCATCTAGTGATTTTATGCCTGATAATTGCATATGAACATGCTGTTGCTCATTGATTAGTCTCTACTGTTTCCTTTTATAACCTGTTGAACACTTATAAGTTTTTCTTCCCTGTTAGTCAACTAACCAAATAGATTATGTGTGGTACTTGACTAACATTACGCACTCAAACACAATGCCAGGAAGTTCTATTTGAAGCTGGATATGTACCATCAAATTCCGAAAAGTATCCATTAGGAGGCATCATTTCAGCCATTCAAAATGCTTTTCATACAACCCCAGAGTTGGTATGCTCAGGCGATGCCCTGGAAGAACTTCGTATATGTTTCTATAAGAATTTTGAGGTTGGTCGTCTCTCTGATGCTCTGACAGAAATACTGCAATAGATGCTTTGTGATCTCACATTTATTGTTATGTAACCATGATTCTTATAGCATCAAATAAAAAATATCAGACACACTGTGTTGCATCTGCGGAAATCTTTGTCAGTGCCTGATCTAAAACAGAAATCTTTGTCAGCATCAAGGAAGTACCTTTCATTCTGTTACTTCTTTTCTATCCCGGACAGCCTCAGCAGTAGATATCACATGACCATAATGCAGAGAGGTTCATGACTTGATCGTTAAGGATGTATTTCTTGTTTATATGTCTAGGGTTACTAAGGTTTTGTGCATTGCCGAAAGGCCAACTGATAAGACAAATGAACAAAAAACAATGACCTTCCTTCTTTTTTATCATCCATTACCCCCTTGGTCGTCCCATTAATCAATGTCCTAGATGTTAAGAGCAGGGGGATTAGGAAGAATATGGGCATTGTTTTGGTATTCTGATTTTATTCATCATACAAGTTACTGGGAAAAGTTAATTTCATGTTTATCTTGAATCTCTATTATTAGCAGACCGTCATTCCCCTAATCTTCCCCATTACAATTAGAAGTAAATTATAAACATGTGCTTCAATACCATTCTTTTTACAGCCTCGTGACTGTGCACATGATACAAGCTTAAGAAGGTCATGTCCTCAGTACGTCAGCTTGCCAGCCCATGGATCATGGGGTAAGTTCTCTTTGTTTTTTCTTCCTTTGGCTGCCTACTTTATTTGTTTAGCTTAATTGATCTGCATGTAATAAAAATATTCTCTTACACAACAAACTTGAAGTTTCGGGAGCCATTCTTATGATTGTTCCAAGTACCATGCGTAAGATAAATATGACTATGACATGGTAGATGATGTACATACTGAGTTAAGTGCAACAGAGAACGGAGTAGCTTCCTCCTCTTTGATTTCCCTATATACTAAGTAAATTGCAACAAGAATGGAGTAAATGAGCACACCTACGCATTGATGTTCTACTTGCCTTTTTTTTTTGACAAAGATGTTCTACTTGCCTTTCTTAAAAAGAGAGTACTCCTAGGTATTGATGTGATGGATGCCATCATCAAACAACAACAACAACTAACCCAGTGCAATCTCAAAAGTGGGCTCGGGAAGGGTAGGGTGTATTTAGACCTTACCCCTAGCTTTGTGGGTAGACAGAATGTTTCCATAATGGGTGTCATCTTCAGTAACCCATTTTCCATCTGAAATAGTGGACCTCATTTTCTTTTCATATAAGAGCATGCATAATAGTGTAGGATGCCTCATTGCCGTAAATACTTTAATATGGCCCCTAATATGGATCTAGTTATGGGATGCTGCAAGATGTAATCACATGTTTTCTTCCTATGACCGATGGTGTAGGTTCGTTAAGAGATAACTTGCAATCTCTTGAGTTTAAGTACACAAAAACTGGAATAATTTTTGCCTTAGATTTCATGGGATAACCATTGAGTTTAAATACAATATTGATAAGCTAACTACTCTTAGAAACTAGGACATGGTTTCCTCCCTTATTTAAACCCTGCTTGTCTCAAGCGCTGAGGTGGAAACTACTAGTATTTCCCTCTTTTTCAACAAATTGTTCCTCATCTTTTATCGAGTCAACCTAGAATAATTTCTTACATTGATAATCTCAGGTGAACAGTTCACCACTAATGAAACAAAAAGTCCTCTTAAGTCATCTTTTTGCATTTCAAATCTGGTCAATTTCTTCACAAATCTGGCTTGTTGTTGAGGTGAGAAGTATGTTGTCTTTGATATACATACATCTAACAATTGCAAACAAAGAGGTTGCTCCTTCCTTTTCGTAAAGCTGGGAAATATTTGTCATAGCCAAATCGGGAGGATTATGCAACTCTACCTCAATTGAAGATTATGCAATTATACCTCAATTGCTATGTAATCAACAAAACCACTACATGTAAAGTTCAATTTTTTGCGCTTGTGTAAGGGTACCAACCCGCCAAACCAATTGCTCAAACTTTTCTTGGTATCTGACACCGTCCCAATTTGACTTTAGTTAGCCAATTCTCCCAAATTTTGACTTCTAATTGTTGGTCCAAAACAATGGTTGCATTGACGTTTGAACTCATCCCAAGAGCATTGAGGCATATTTTTCTCTAGTTCAGAGTTGTGCAGTTCCTTCCAAATGAAAAGAAGTAAGTCTAATTTTTTCTTCTTCTGGTGTTTGTTGGTGTTGAAAGAAATGCTCGCACTTGTTCAGCCATCCCAAAGGGTCCTATTGGCCATTAAATTGTGGAAAATCCAACATTGTATATCTAGGAATGATGGAACTTCCTCCTGTTATGATTTTGATCCTTCTTCCACTGTAGCTTTACCCTTACAACCTCAATTATGACCGACATTTTCACTTGATTCAGAATTGGCCTTTGAATTTGCTAAATACTTTGCGAGTGCATCCAAATGACCATTTATGGCTTCATGTCTGGCTAAATTGGCTGCACATTCTTTTTGAAACAAGTTCACCAATTGTCCCCATTGTTGGATTTGGTCTCCCATAATGCCCAATGCCCACTCTGATAACAAGTTGTTACGGTCCTTAAATGAATCTAGTTATGAGAAGCTGCATGATGGAATTAGATGTTTTCTTCCTACAACTATGGTTTTGGTTCGTCAAGAGAGAACCTGCAATCTCTTTAGTTGAAGTACTCAAAAATTGGAATAATTTTCTGCTTAGATTTCATTGGATAAATATAGAGTTTAAATACAATATTGATGAGATAACTGCCCCTAGAAACTGTGACATGGTTTCCTAACGTTACTGGAATGAGATACTGCTAATAACTACAATAAATAACCACTATTAAAACTTGTTGCTCCCAAATGCACATGCAAGTGTACGTGGTCGCAGAAGTAATAAATGGCTCTTTTAGAATCGAGTTGTCGAACCCAAAGGACTTACGATCAATTTATATTAATTCTATTAATTCCACAATTTAAAGAAAGTGTTTTCAAGAACTTGTGTTTTTGTTCAATACTATTATTGTGAATTATTAAATTATAAAAGTAACTAATAACGACAACTTCAATTTCGGTGATTGAAACAATGAAGGGACAATTCCAGGGCTGCAACATGCATAGGGTTTCATGTATCACATCTCAGCAATGAATTAACTATGGTTATCAAATGACCGATTTATAAGGTTGATTTTATGATCATGATCTCTCGACCTCTAATCGCCTACTCCAATTGAATGTCTAACTACATTGTTGAGCGGAGATAGACAAAACTCAATTGGAAGCATTTGTATTTTTATCATGTTTCGTAACCAAGCTCGGTGTTCGTTTGGGTGTCAATCCTGAACACGAATCTGAACAAGTGATATGCAAGAGAGATTGAGCTCTTTGTATTCTTTGGTCTATCTACCTCTTTGTCTCTTGAGTTATTCTAGATAATATATTTATCTCTATGGTGATCAAGCATGAAATACTAAAAACAAGAATACAAAAGTAATTTAAGTGATAACCAACATTAATTCAAAACAATTGATGCTCAACAATTACTCGTACCTACAACCCCAGAACAAAGGCTTTTAGCCAATCATAATATTCAAAGACTCAAAAACTATTAATTTCATACAAATCGAATTTAAAGGAAAAGTAGAGAATTGAAACCTAAGACAAATTGTTAATCCTTTGCTTTTGCACACGAAAAAAAAGTACTTCACAAAATAACCCTAGGGTCATATATATAGAGTTTAGGAAATTAATTCTCACTTTTAATTAACTTTGGAATCCTAAAACAACTAAAATTCACCGGAAAAGTCAGGGGCAATGCGCCTGAATCGCGCCAAGAGAGGTCTGGGCATGTCCAGGCCTGGCGCCTTGCACCAGTAGTACGCCTGAAAGTGTTCTCTGAAGTTTTGAGGCTGGCGCCCTGCGCCACCATCGCGACTAATGTGCTGGGGCAGTGTATCCAGCTTCTATTTGGTGCATTTTCGTCGTTGTCATTTTCTTTGCTTTCGTTACGTGCATACTTCTTTAGGAACCCCTGCATATAGCTAATCATATAGGTTAGTGTGCAATCATCGTAATAATTATCTAAATATACCAATTAGAATTAAGAATGCTCTCAAAACATAAGGTAAACACGGGCAATTCATAGTAATTGGACATATAAATACGCTCAAGATCACCACCTCACATTTAAACCTTTGTTCGTCCTCAAACAATCTCTAGATTATCAACTCATCATTCTCACCTTTGGACTTATCCACCCACAGTAAAATCAACCAAACATATTCAATCATGCTTTTGTAATCCACACTTTATGCAACAATCAACAATTTAGTTCATTTTGTTAGTTTACCAATCAACACCACATAACCTCAATGAATGACTCTTCACGAATATTTCGGGCCAACGTAATCATATAAGAACACGCCAAAATACAATTCACCCAAATGTGCGTCATGAATGCCCTCACCATTTTTAGTATAGCCTTACACTCGTCAGATTTCAAACCAACATTATGAAAGGCGCTTGCTTTTGCACCTTTGGCGACAAGGCAAGGCGAGGGGTCATCGCCTTTTTCTGGCGAGGTGAGGCGACTTCAGAAAGGCGTGCCATGGCGACGGAAAGGCATAAGATGACGTGGTGTGGCGATGCAATAGGCGTCGCCTTTTTATTTTTTTATTTTTTTTAAGGTCTGACTTAATAAATAAAAGCCAAAATTAGGGTTTTTTTGGGTATTTTTGCAAACTTGACCTTCGCAAGACACTCCTCCTCTTCTCCTCCTATTTCGCGATTGCTGCTCCTTCGTGGAGACTTCTTCTTCGCGAATCACAATCGCGACTGCTGTTCCTTCTCAGGTACGAAATCTTATCTCTAGTTCTTTTCTTCTTCTCTTCTAGTTCTTATCTTTTTCTCTTCTAGTTCTTCTCTTCTTTTCTTCTTCTTCTCTACTCTCTAGTCTCTACTCTGTTTTTTTTTTTGGTGGAACTACTCTATTTTTTTTTGGGTGGAACTACTCTGTTTTTCAGTATTTAGAGTTTGAGACTATGTTTGGTTCTGTACTTCTGTGGTAGACTGTAGTGCTCTGCTCACTGGGCTGGAATCTGCCTATATTTAAAAAAATAATAATTTGATCCTTCTATAATTATTTCTTTCCTACTTAATTTAGTTTTATACTAATTAATATAGTATTTATTTGTTCATAAATTGTGAATTCAATGACGTCAGATGCTAACAAAAAGAGGGACATTGCTAATGAATGTTATTGTTATTGAGATTTTGGATATTTTTTTTTTTTGATAAAAGTTAAAGTTGTATTCTTCAGCATTAAGGGTATGCTGGCTACCTCCAAAAAGTTACAAGTTGAAACCATAATTACATAGATCCTAGGAAATCTACCAACTGTTCTACTTCTTCTATACCATCTTCTTTACACCAAAAAAACATGTTAATGCAATTTTCTTTAACTTTCTGAATAGAGTTAGTAATATTCTCATGACACCTAAGGTTTCTTTCTCTCCAAATAGCCCACCAGACACAAGTAGGTACTATAGACCACCATTAATTGGCGCCTCAATTCAAAAAAGGCAAGCGGCTCACCGTGTGGCGAGGCAGGCCCTTGTCGCCTTTTGTCGCCTCTCGCCGTCCAAAACACTGTTTCAAACCAAGGCCTATTTTTCAAAGTTTAGCACTCACCCTCAACAAATGATGCTCTTACATATTCTAACATACCATAAGCTTTCCCTTAGTGTACTTTTAACTTTCACAAAGCACTAATCATGGAATCAAGAGGACTTAAGTTTGGTTGTAATGTTGACCTGAGGCAAGGGAGGGTACATTTAGGATAGAATTAGTGACTATTCCTCCCTAATGCAGGTATTTTATTTTTCAGACATACTTCTTCAACCACTTCTCTTTTCTTTGGTACAAACCTCATAAATATCCTTCAATTCATGTTTCAAGCTTTACCCTTTTGTATATTTAAGCACTTGTTTCCTATTCAAGCAATATTTTTCTTTTTTACATTTTTTCAATACAAGTGCTTTTGCAATTTATAATCGCCATGTTTTTCACCTTCTTTCTTTAATTTCGCCACAAAACAAGCATTTCCACCGTACTTCACTTTTACCATTGTTTTCATTTTGCCTCTTAACATAGTGCATTAAGGATCAACTTTTGGATCACACAAAGTCATGGTATCAATAAAAAAACATTTGACTCAATATGTGGTTAGTAAAAAATTAAAGGCTAAAAGGCTCAATGGGGCTTTACTAAGGACAAGTCATTTGGAAACACATAAGAAAGTTCAAATTGGCTATTCAGAGAAATGCCTCAATCCTATTCCACAATCCATACAAGTTACTTATTAAGCACACACAGGGCAAGTTCTAGATGTCATTCAATGCAAGAACTAGCAATTACTCATCCCACATGGCATCATGACATACACATAAGGATATAATCAACTTAGCATGCTTATACAAATCACATTGCGGTGTTTTACACTCAATTAAGCCCATCTTTATCAATTAGAGTCAAAGCAAAGAACCTATGTGTGTCTTAAGGTTACTAATCCCATTCAAGTTGCATACACAAGTGTGAACTACCCATGACGTTAGGCTAAGCAAGGTTTCAAAGTTCCGACAATTCGATTTCACCATCTACTACTCCTAGTGACTAATTTTCCCTCAAGACAGTCGTCATCCATCCGTCATTGGGAACTGTCACTACTATGACAACTCTATGATTCAACACAATTAAATAAAATACTAGTCCTAGTCGGTTCAATGGGACTATCCTCGGGAAAAGAATCGAAAACAAAAATCAAGGAACCCACCTAAATAAAATAAAATACTTCATAAAGCAGTAAAATATATATATGGTAGTTCATCTTCCCCCACACTTAAACAGAGCACTGTCCTCGGTGCACAAAACAAAACATAAGTAAAGAGTGAAAGAAAAACTCCCTTTTTTTGGCCTCTAGGCCTCTTGGCACTCAATCAACAGTTGCCACATTTGTGCAAAATCCACAACCATCAAGGCCGCTTCACCATCACCCGTGTCGGTATCATCATCATCATCATCATTCCTACCATCATCCGTCTCATCCTCCTCAGACTTATCATCTTCATCCTCAGTGGCATCATCATCATCATCAATAGGCTCTTGGAATGCCGGGCCCATACGACACATAAAAATTGCGCTATCCGTCAAAGGGTAACACTTTGTCAATGTTGCCATATCTTCCTCAGTCACCGAATGGCCACCTATCTGCAATTGAAGCTCGGCCATACCATACATTTTGCCCATCCAACTATCATCACATGCTTGCCTATCCGCAGTAGATAACACTGGCCCATGTGACGCTTCTTGCGCCTTAGTTTTAGTAACATCAACCAAATGACATGCCAAATGAGGGGCACGGGGTGGACACACATCATGGACCTCCTCCTCAATCATCAAAGCACGTAAGTACCTAGTGAGCAAGCTCTCATAACAGAAACATCATCTCTTACTACTCCTAAACTTCAACATATTTTGACTCGAAATAGCGCCCACATTAACTTGCAGCCCTTCCATTAGTCTATAGATGAGCACTACTCTTTCTCTAGTTACTTCGGAGGTGTGCTTGCACGACATCAAAGTACTAGACACAATTTTTAACCATACACGTGCCTCTTGGTTTAAGTGGGCATAATGGAGAGTAGCATGTCTACCCATAACCTTGAAGCTAAATTGGAAAGAAAACCCTAAAATTATCTTTCAACTTTTAAAATCCTAAATTGATCGCCCTTTTTTAAGAAAATACAAAAGGCGATGCCTTTCTCGCCTCTTCCTTTGTCGCCATGGCATCGCCTTTTGATGATCGGCTCACCACAAAGCTAAAAGGCGCACATGATAAATGAATTTGGTGGGTATTTGCAGATTCCTTAGAGGAAACATTCTT
>NC_064288.1:36649330-36654330 GCF_019186545.1 Solanum stenotomum
ATTGATGAAATGACTTGGATTGGTATTAGTCTGAATACGGCAAAATCATTCTATTAGATCGAATAAGTACATTTGATCCAATAAGTACCTTGTATTAGAATTGAGAAATTATATGGCTCGGATCTTTAGTATTCTCTTATTTATTACCTGTGTCTACTATTTAGGCAGAATACCCTCACCCATTCTGACTAAGAAACTGAAAGAAGCCTCAAAAACAGAAGAAAGGGTGGAAAGTGAGGAAGAAAGAGATATAGTAATAGAATCTGCTTCCGAAATGAAGGGGACTAAACAGGAATAAGAGGGATCCACTGAAGAAGATCCTTATCCTTCTCCTTTCCTTTTTTTGGAAGAAGGGTAGGATCCGGACAAAATCGATGAAGCGGAAGAAATCCGAGTGAATGGAAAGGACAAAATAAAGGATAAATTCCACTCTCACCTTACAGAGACAGGCTATAACAATATTAATACTAGTAATAGTCCAATTTATGATTATCAGGATTCTTATCTGAATAATAATAACACGGGGAATCTAGAAAATTTTAAATTGCAACTACTTGATAAAAAAAAAGAAAATCAAGAATTTGATTCAAAAAGTAGAAAAAAGTAAGTAATAAACTAATAAAAAGACAGAAACATAAGCTAAATACAAGAAAATATAAGAAGAGATGCGTCCGCCCCCTATATATTTGATACCTTCTCCTACAACGAAACTAATAACCTCAACCCCGTTAGTCATCCCATCAATTACTCGTCGATCAAAAAAATGAGTAAATTCAGCTAATCCTCTTATCCCACCAACAAAGAATCTTGTATAAAAAGCATCTATGTAAGCACAATTATATGACCAATCATATATGCCATTTAGAATTTTGTCCCACAGAATTCTCTTAGGACCCTTTTTAACAAAAGATTTAATGAACTCCAAATTTTTTAAAGAAGAATAAATGGGTTTATATAAAAAGGATGCGAAATAAGCTATACTGACTGAAACAACTGCATCCTTTAAAAATTCATTCCAATCTTGCGAATTATTCGACTTTGGATGCAAAAGATTTATAGATGGAGCTAACCATTTTGATAAGATATCCAAATTAACTCCTTCCTAGTTGAAAGGAATTCCTATAGCTCCAACAAACAAAGTAAAGAGCCCTAATACAAATATTGGGAATAGCATAGTATTGTCCGATTCATACGGATAGGAAGAAACCGCTTTATGCTCAAAATGAGCAATAGTCATAAAAGGTCGTGTCATCTTTCTTCCATTTTTATCAATTGGATATTTAGTTTTTGACAAAAAATAAGTACTTTCATTATTATTCATTGTTAATAAATAAGAGTTTTTCGTAACTCCGTTTTTACCCCATAGAGATATTGAATAGAAAGGGGTTTTGTGTTTCCCACCATAATTTTGAAAATGAACGTTTAAATGCCTTTCAAAAGTAAGTAAATAGATCCAAAACATATAAAATGCGGTTAATCCTGCCGTGACCCAAGCTATTATTGCAAAAATTGGCGAATACAACCAACTATCATTAAGAATTTCATCTTTGGACCAAAAACAAGCAAGAGGTGGAATACCACAAAGAGAAAGTGTACCTAATAAAAATGTGATTTTGGTAATTGGTACATGTTTCCTTAAACCTCCCATAAGACCCATATTCTGGCTTTTCGCTGGACAATATCCAACAATAGTTTCCATTGAATGAATAATAGATCCGGATCCTAAAAATAATAATGCTTTGGAATAAGCATGAGTAATCAAATGAAATAAAGCGCTTCGATAAAACCCCATACCTAGAGCTAACGTCATATAACCCAATTGAGACATTGTGGAATAGGCTAAACCTCTCTTAATGTCTTTTTGAGAAAGAGCTAAAGTAGCTCCTAATAATACTGTTATTATTCCTATAACCGAGATCAAATACATTATGTAAGGTTTAACTCTGAAAAGAGGAAGAAGCTGAGCTACAAGAAAAATTCCTGCCGCTACCATAGTAGCAGCATGTATAAGAGCCGAAATAGGAGTAGGCCCCTCCATGGTAACATGTAACCATACATGAAGGGGGAATTGGGTGGATTTAGCAACTGCACCGGCAAATAAGTGAACATTGCATAACGTAACAAATAAGTAATTGACCTCATTATTATAAATCAAGTTATTGAATATTTCGAATAAATCTCTAAATTTGAAACTTCCCGTTATCCACTAAAAACCTAAAATTCCTAATAATAAACCAAAATCCCCTACATGATTAGTTACAAACACTTTTTGACAAGCATTTGCTGCAACAGGTCGTGTAAACCAAAATCCTATTAATAGATAGGAACACAGCCCAACCAACTCCCAAAAAATATAAATTTTGGGAACTAACACTAGTTTGAGGTGGACAATTTGATTCATTAGTGCGTAAACCAATTCTAATCAATTAAATGTTGATGGAAAAAACCATAACTATGTAACCCTATTCCTAATAGATTGACCCCAAAATAGCATATCCAAATTATAAGAAAACCTATAGACGCTACAATTACAGAATTTATACCCCACAAATTTCTATTTGTTCGAGTATGTAAATAAATTGCAAATACGATCCAAGTAATAAATGCCCAAGTTTCTTTTGGATCCCAATTCCAATAGGACCCCCATGCTTCATTAGCCCATACCGCTCTCGAAAAGATTCCTATGGTTAAAAAAGTAAATCCTAAACTAATAACCCGATAACTCCAATAATCTAATTGTTGAATCAATTGGGACCTGTAATAATTTTTAGCACAAAAAAGCAAAGTATTTTCGACAACATTTTCACCCAAGAAAAATGACTCGTTTAAAAAACCATTGCTCTTATAAAAAAGCTTTTTGTTTTTTCGAACTGTAATCACTAGAAGTGCTACTGATAATAACGATCCACATAAAAGGGCTACATAGCCCAATATCATCATACTTACGTGCATTATTAACCACTCAGATTGAAGAGTAGGTACTAATATTCCAGATTGGTGTATTTCAGTTAAAATACCTGAAGTAGCAAAGCCTTGGGTCAAAATAGCACTTGGTCCAGTTATTTTACTTAAAATTAAAACATTTTTTTTGAAATATGGAATTATATGAATAAGGGAGAAACTCCATGAAAGAAAAATCACTGATTCATATAAATTGCTTAGTGGGAAACGTCCTGAAGAAATCCAACGAGTAACTAATAATCCCGTTATACAGAAAAAAGTAACTATTATGCCCTTTTTTGACGAATCGTATAGTTTTACAATTTCATCGACTAAAAAGGTTATCAAATGAATTGTAATTACAATTGAAACGATCAAAAAGGAAATGTGAGTTAATATATGCTCTTGAAAATATCATAAAAAATCTTAAAAAAGAAGAGTCCCTTAATTACATAATTCTAAAATGGAAATCGGGAATTGATTTCATTATAAGATCTATTTATCCTTTTTAGAAGATGGTATGCCGCCACTCGGACTCGAACCGAGATGCATTAGCACTGCTTCCTAAGAGCAGCGTGTCTACCAATTTCACCATAGCGGCTTATCTTGAACTCATAATAGCCTATGAATAAGCAATCGTCGAGATTGAGTAAGCTATTTTAGTTTAGTAATGATTCAAATGGATCAATAACAATAAAAAGTTGTTCAAATAGGAATTTGAGGTTGAAGGTTTATTATTTTTGGTTTGAGTTTAGAGTTAGTTTTTTTTATTTAACCTGTGACCTTCCTATATTTTATACTTTCCTCGAATTCAACTCTTGTAACTAAATAGAGTTCAAAATGTTTTTGTTTTCATTGTTTAAGCAACAATTTCTTATTTTTTTTCATAAATCTAAAATAAAACAAAAAAGGGATTTTGATGACAAAATAGAAAGAAAAGAACCAATTTTGCATCGCTAAAAATTCACAGTTAGTCATACAAAATTTCAGTAAGCAATTTTCTCTATTGGGTTAAGGGAAAGATATACATGGGGGTCTATATAATAATTCAGAGAAAATAAAAAGTGAGAAAGTTCGAGAAAACAAAAAAGTTTCAAAATAGAATCAATTACTTTCAATGAGTTCTTAACTTTCACTAAAGATTTTTATATACGTTCTTCTATAGATATGCAAATATAGAATTTTATTTGCATTTTATTTTGTAAATAGGTCGATGGGGAAAATAAAACTCCCCACCTTGGAATAGAAATGATCTTTATTCTTTTGTCAACAAAAAAGTTATTATTCAGTGAATAGTAAATTGAGGATTTCCTAATTCTATTATTTTATATATCAATCAGAAAAGCGAATAGAATTCCGTTACATATGGATTGGTGAGCTAATCAATATCAAATAGGAAAGGTAAATCGTTCAATTATTCAATTATTATCTAATTGAATAATTGAAGAATAATTGAATTATTTTTTCAAGTTGATTCAAATTATTCTAACGTTTTATTACTTATTTATTTTGTTTGGCGTACAAAAAAACTTTTTGAATTTCCTGTAGAAAGAGATTTCGCTAATGAAAAAGCCTTTAATGCTACCCAATACCCCTTCCTTTTCCAAATATTTTTACGAATACACTTTTTTGATGTCGAAGTGCGTTTTTTTGGAACTGCCATTTAGAAATTAAAAAATTACTGATTGTTATAGCTGGATGTGAAAGACATCTATTGTTCAAAATGAATTCTTTTTACTACTATTTATTTTCGAGCTAATAGTGTCCTCCTCAAATAAAACATTATCGAGATAGGCAAAAGCTATGTGAAAGTTGTCGAATATTGAAAATAAAAACAGAAGGCCAATATTTGTTTTTTTTTTCAAGTTTTTGTATTCCATAAAACATTCAGAATCGTAAAAAAGAAAAGGTTCTCTATTGAGTGATATCTTTATTTCACATTCTTTTTGATTCATCAAATCTATACCTATATAATTTGATAATCGCCTGTTCTGTAGAAATGAAGAAAGAAAATTTGTTGAGCTTTCTATTTATGGTTCCACATTTCATTTACATACAAT
>NC_064288.1:36656830-36676830 GCF_019186545.1 Solanum stenotomum
TCAAAAAAAGTAGGCATACGACGTACAAAAAGTTCACGCCATTCCTTATCTCTAAAGATAGGGTGTCCTAACCATCCAACCGCTATTCCATCCCCGTTATCCATTGAACCTGCTCTGAATAATCCTCCTTTTGCTGGATTATTGTCGATGTAATCATAAAAAGCTAATTTTTCAGGAATTTTAGACCAGGCTTCTGATAAACTTTGATTTTCTGCTATCCCAGCACTAACTCTTCAATATATTTCTTGCTGGAAGTAACCCTAATCCCATTGATAATGAGTGGGCCCACATAATTCAATCGGGGTAGTTGTCGAACCATACCACATAGTTCCAGCAACAACAAAAGCTACAAAAAAGACAGCAACGATACTACTGGAAATGACGGTTTCAATATTTCCCATTGCAATCCTTTGTATAGACGTTGTGGAGGACAGACGCTAAGATGGAATAGGCCCGCAAATATGCCCAATGTTCCTGCTGCAATATGATGAGAGGCTATTCCTCCTGGAACAAACGGATCAAAACCTTCCAAGCCCCACGCTGGATTTACAGGTTGTGCTTTTCCCGTTAGTCCATAAGGATCGGACACCCATATTCCGGGACCATACAAGCCTGTTACATGAAATGCACCAAAACCAAAGCAAGCCACCCCTGAGAGAAATAAATGAATTCCAAAAATCTTTGGCAAATCCAAAGAGGGTTTTCCTGTACGTTCATCACAAAATATTTCTAGATCCCAATACACCCAATGCCAGATAGCTGCCAAAAAGCATAAGCCAGAAAACACAATATGTGCTCCCGCTACACCTTCGTAACTCCAAATACCTGGATTCGTTATAGTCCCCCCTGTGATACTCCAACCACCCCATGAATTGGTTATTCCTAAACGAGTCATGAAGGGTATAATGAACATACCTTGTCTCCACATTGGATCAAGAACAAGATCAAAAACCGCTAATTCGTACAGAGCCATTGAACTGGCCCAACCAACAACCAGAGTTGTATGCATTATATGAACAGAAATCAACCGACTGGGATATGAGAAGTAAATAGGATAGCAGTTGCTCATATTTTACAAGTGATGCTTACTTATAAATCAGATCTTATTAAAGCTTGCCAGGAAGTACTTGGTACTACAATCATTGGGGGAACAATACCTAATCTCGAAGATGCTCCAGAATCTTTTTGATTGCTCGTTCAAGAACTATGATCTTTAGCTCTGGAATTGAATCATTTCCTTGTATATGAGAAGAACTTCCTAATTAATAGGAAGGAAGCTTAATCAAAATGAATAATAATTTTTCTTTTATGATTGATCGATCTAAACATCAACAACTCCGAATTGGATCGGTTTCTCCTCAACGAATAAGTGCTTGGGCTACAAAAATCTTGCCTAGTGGAGAGATAGTTAGAGAGGTAACAAAAACCTATACTTTTCATTACAAAACAAATAAACCGGAAAAAGATGGATTATTTTGTGAAAGAATTTTTGGTCCTATAAAAAGCGGAATTTGTGCTTGTGGAAATTATCGAGTAATCGGAGATGAAAAAGAAGACCCAAAATTTTGTGAACAATGCGGAGTCGAATTTGTTGATTGTCGGATACAAAGGTATCAAATGGGCTATATCAAACTCGCATGCCCAGTAACCTATGTGTGGTTTTTAAAACGTCTTCCTAGTTATATTGCGAATCTTTTAGATAAACCTCTTAAAGAATTAGAAGGCCTAGTATACTGCGATTTGTGATTTGATCGAAATTCTTATTTTACAAACTCGGAAGGAGAAACTGTCATCCCAGTCAATCCAATTGGGATGCCCTAGACCTGACATGTCACTTGGAAAGAGTAACATGAAACTCAGAATTGGGGTGTAGTTAATACTCCCAAATAAAAAGGGAATTGATCTATGGTCGATTTCGTAACATATCAAATAAAGAGGAATTTCTATTTGTACCTCGTAACAAAAGCTTTTTATTTTGTGTAATGAACCATTTCTCTTCTTTTCGTGGAAAGAAATTATGTTTAAGTAAGCAAATATGTCATGGTTCCAGGAGTCTATCTATCACGTATAGACTTTAAGGGCAGGTGAAGTCGGGACCTAAACGATCGAATGGAACAATATATAGACAAGTAAATCCCTTATGGGTTCCAAGGTATTCCTTTAATTATTAAGAGTTAAGGGATTTATCATTCAAAGGGAAGTAGACTACTCAAGAATTTTCTATTTTATTTGTTGGAATTGAATTTGAATAAAGAATTAATAGAAGACGGAATCACTGAAATCTTGTTTCGTCTTCACTGGGAACTTGAGTAAGGAGTATACCTTTTTATTTTGGGATTTTATAGAGTTTGAAGACGAGAACTCCTTTCCTTATTTGGTGTACCTACTTGAGCTGGATGAAAGGAAACTTTCATGTCCGATTTTGAAAGGGGGGAGATCCTATAGAATCCTATCCCAATTTTTCTTTTGCTAGGCCCATAACTAAAAAGCCCACTTTCTTACCATTACAAGGTTTATTCGAATATGAAATCCATTCTTGGAAATACAACATCCCACTTTTTTTACTACCTAGGGTTGGTTTTGATACATTTCGCAATCGAGAAATCTCTACTGGCACAGGTGCTTTCCGAGAACAATTAGCCGATCTAGATTTACAAATTATTATAGAGAATTAGTTGGTAGAATGGGAATAATTGGGGGAAGAAGGGCACACAGGGAATGAATGGGAAGATCGAAAAGTTGGAAGAAGAAAGGGCTTTTTGGTTAGATGCGTGGAATTGGCTAAGAATTTTATTCGAACAAATATAGAATCAAAATAGATGGTTTTGTGTCTATTACCAGTTCTTCCTCTTGAGTTGAGATCGATCATTCAGATAGATAAGAGTAAAATAATGAGATGAGATATTAATGATCTCTATAGAAGAGTTATCTATCAGAACAATACCCTTACCGATCTATTAACAACAAGTAGATCTACGCCAGGAGAATTAGTAATGTGTCAGGAGAAATTAGTACAAGAAGCCGTGGATACACTTCTTGATAATGGAATCCGGGGACAACCAATGAGGGACGGTCATAATAAAGTTTACAAGTCATTTTCTGATGTAATTGAAGGCAAAGAGGGAAGATTTCGTGAGACTCTGCTTGGTAAACGAGTCGATTATTCAGGACGTTCTGTCATTGTCGTGGGTCCTTCACTTTCATTACATCTATGTGGATTGCCTTGTGAAATAGCAATAGAAATTTTCCAGACATTTGTAATTCGTGGTCTAATTAGATAACATCTTGCTTCGAACATAGGAGTTGCTAAGAGTAAATTCGAGTAAAAGAGCCGATTGTATGGGAAATCCTTCAACAAGTTATGCAGGGACACCCTGAATTGCTGAATAGAGCACCTACGCTGCATAGATTAGACATACAGGCATTCCAGCCCATTTTAGTGGAGGGGCACACTATTTCTTTACATCCATTAGTTTGCAAGGGTGTAACACCCCGTATCTGAAAATAGACCAGATTGCAGATTTATGGTGTTGCAGGTGGCACTCACGACACCATCCACGGACCGTAGATGGACTCACGGTCCATCCTGCAGGTTCATGGTTCGTGGCAGAAAACTTTCCCAGAACTCAGTCAGAAAATTTGGCTAAGTGTTGACCCACGGCCGAACTTACGGTCCGTAAGTCAGGTCACGGACTGTAGTTCGTGTCCGTCGACTGATGCCCCAAAAGCCCAACTTCAGTCCCGATTGATGGTTGACCAGCACAGACCGTCAATCGATCCACGGTCCGTAGGTCTAACCGTAATTTAGGGTCAACAGCCAGTTAGCTGAAAATTCTGATAGGCCAACTTCAGATGGTCATAACTTTTAGCAAAAAAGGAATTAGGTGCCCCATGACCTATGGTTAGATAGATAATTTAATTATCTTTCCAACGCCACCGAGTTTGCTAAATTCTGACCTCCGAGTAAAACATTATTCCCATTTTAGTGAAGCCTTGTCGGGCAGACTCGACCTACGAACCCAATCGACGGACCGTCGATTGATTGACGGACCGTCAGTCCAGTCCGTCAGTCACTCCGACAGCAGCTAATTCAAGGGTCTTTTGGTCTTTTTCTATTTCGTTTAACCCCTAAGATATGTCGTTTAGACCCTAAATCAGGAGGTTTAATTAGTTTAAGCCTAGAAACATAACCAGAACTTACCTAAGTCAAATCATTAATCAAACTTAGAAGAATTAGAACGCTAAAAGGAGAAAATAAGTCAAGAACCCTAGTTCAAGAACGCAACAAGGTTCCATCAGTTCCAGCCCCGAAATCGAAAGATTTCTCCGTGGAATTCGTCACCAGGTATGTGGGATTTCACTAGTGGGTTCCTTTCACCCATTAGGTCCCTAGAATTCAGTCAGATTCTTGATTCCATGATTATGAACAGACCTAGGGTTTCTAGAATTACAGCAGATCATCGTGAATTAGTTATTTAAATGTTCCAAATCAGATTATCATGTTATTGCTCAGTTTATCGCATAAATTTCAGAACCCTAGCTATGTAGTTCATTAGTTCTTGAATTACACATGCTAGGTCAGATATTTCAGTTATTCAGATATACGTGCTCCAGTTTTATGCCACATTATCAGTATATTTCAGCATAAACCCTATTTTGAGTTATAAATCATGAGAAGCTTTTCTTTAAGACAACACTTGAGTTTTAAATTGAGTTTTTGAGAAAGTTAAGATGAGTTTTGAGAAAGAGCTTCTAATACATGATTAGTATGACAATTGAGTAGGTCATCAATGTATGAATAGTATGGTATCTAGATATACCATCAATGTTTATGCAGTATGACTTCCCAAGTCATCAATGATCAGAGTATTGTTTTCTAAAAAGGAGTTTTCAAGTATGAGTATTTACATGTCAGTATTTTAAGCTATTCAGTATTTCAGTCATAATATATTCAGTTATACATGCCTCAGTTTATGAATGCATCATTATCAGATTAATTGTTGCATTCTCAGTTTGCATGTTCAGTTTCGAGCTATCCAGTATTTACAGAAATTCAGTCATAACCAGTTAATCACTTAATTCATTGGGAGTAGCATAATACCGAGTTGGACTAGGGTTTCAGCGTACCCATATAGTCCCAGAACTACGAGCCACGTAGGTGTAAGTCCCCTCTGTGGGCAACATCAGTTTAGTGATCACGCCAGCATGCCTCTATACCTCTGGCAGGGTATATTGGGTCCTCTCGATGGGGCGTATACATCGGACTCCACATTTAGCTCATGTGGTTTTATGTCGGTTATTAGTAGCTCCCACAGTTCAGTCAGACTCTATTGCATTGACCATATTTCAGTACAGTCAGTATTCAGTCTCAGCATGTTATAAATTTGGTCATTGCATCAGTTAGCTTAGTATTCAGTATTTTCAGTATCTATACCATGTTCAGATTATTTCATTGCTTCATTGCTTTGTTCAGTTATATGTTATTTCAGCTTTACTCTATCCTGCATGCTCAGTACCCTTCAAGTACTGACGCATACGTGCGCTACATCTTCTCGTGATGTAGGTTCAGGTTCTCAGTATCCAGATCACGCTTAGATCGATTCCCGATCTCCAGTTCAGCAGCATAAGTGGTGAGGCCTCATTCTTCGAGGACAATAGTCATGTCATCTTTCAGTTTTCAGTCTTTTAATTTCAGATTTTCTAGACTTAGCTGGGGCATGTCCCAACACTTCTAGTCAGTTTAGAGGCTTATTTCAGACATAGTTAGATTCAGCTTAGTGTTTTGAGTTTGATATTTCTTTTGTATTAAACTCTCAGATTTGATATATTCAGTTATAGTATATGGGTATTCCCCATTTTTTCAGATTTATTTATGAATTAGCTTCCGCATCAGTTTATTTTCTTTAGTATGCTCATGATCATGCCAGCAGGGTTAGCTTGGGATCACTTGTGGTCCTAGGTCCCGTGTCCGCGTCTTGGGGGTAGCTCGGGGCGTGACAAAGGGATTCAATGTCAATTTTGATGGAGATCAAATGGCTATTCATGTACCTTTATCCTTGGAGGCTCAATTAGAGGCCCGTTTACTTATGTTTTCTCATATGAGTCTTTTGTCTCTGGCTATTGGGGATCCTATTTCCGTACCAACGCAAGATATGCTTATTGGACTCTACGTATTAACGAGCAAAATCATCGAGGTATTTTTGTAAATAAATATAATCCATGTAATCGCAGAAACTATCAAAATAAAAAAAGAAGTGACAATAGTTACTATAAGTATATGAAAGAACCCCTTTTTCGAATTCCTATGATGCAATTGGGGCTTATCGGCAGAAACAAATCAATTTAGATAGTCCTTTGTGGCTCCGGTGGTGACTAGATCAACATGTTATTTCTTCAAGAGAAACTCCCATCGAAGTTCACTATGAATCTTTAGGTACTTTTTATGAGATTCATAGACACTATCTAATAGTAAGAAGTCTAAAAAAAATTCCATTTTATATACATTCGAACCACTGTTGGTCATATTGCTCTTTATCGAGAAATCGAAGAAGCTATACAAGGGTTTTCTCGGGCCTATTCATATGCTACCTAATTCTATGATACCATGGGACTTCGGGGCTCTCCGGTTCAGCTAGGTCCATAGTTCTGAAATTTATATGCGAATCAAGATCGATAAAAGAAAGTTTTACAATCACCAACTCAAACCCATTGTCGAATCCTACTTAGCGGAATATAGAGGTACTTATGGCAGAACGGGCCAATCTGGTCTTTCATAATAAAGCGATAGATGGAACTGCCATGAAACGACATATTAGTAGATTAACAGAACACTTCAGAATGGCATATACATCACATATCCTGGATCAAGTAAAAACTCTGGGGTTCCAACAAGCTACTACTACATCCATTTCATTAGGAATTGATGATCTTTTAACAATACCTTCTAAGGGATGGCTAGTTCAAGATGCTGAACAACAAAGTTTGATTTTGGAAAAACACCATCATTATGGGAATGTCATGCGGTAGAAAAATTACGTCAATCCATTGAAATATGGTATGCAACAAATGAATATTTGCGCCAAGAAATGAATCTGAATTTTAGGATGACTGGCCCTTTTAACCCAATTCATATAATGTCTTTCTCGGGAGCTCGAGGAAATGCATCTCAGGTACATCAATTAGTAGGTATGAGAGGATTAATGTCGGATTCTCAAGGACAAATGATTGATTTACCTATTCAAAGCAATTTACGCGAAGGACTCTCTTTAACAAAATACATCATTTCTTGCTACGGAGCCCATAAAAGAGTTGTGGATATTGTTGTACGAACATCAGACGCTAGATATTTCACTCGTAGACTTGTTGAAGTAGTTCAACACATTGTTGGACGTCGAACGGACTGTGGCACCGCCCGAGGTATTTCTGTGAGTCCTCAGAATGGGATAATGCCGGAAAGGATTTTTATTCAAACATTAATTGGCCGTGTATTAGCAGATGATATATACATGGGTTCATGATGTATTGCCACTAGAAACCAAGCCATTAACATTGGACTTGTAAATCGATTCATAACCTTTCAGGCACAACCAATCTCTATTGGAACTCCCTTTACTTGTAGGAGTACATCTTGGATTTGTCGATTATGTTATGGACGTAGTCCTACTCATGGAGACCTGGTTGAATTGGGGGAAGCTGTAGGTTTTATTGCAGGTCCATAGATTGGAGAATTGGATACTCAATTAACATTACGAACTTTTCATACCGGAGGAGTATTCACGGGGGATACTGCAGAACATGTGTGATCCCCATCTAATGGAAAAATAAAATTCAATGAGGACTTGGTTCATCCGACATGTACACATCGTGGGCATCCCACCTTTCTATGTTCTATAGACTTGTATGCAACTATTGAGAGTGAAGATATTCTACATAATGTGAATATTCCACCCAAAAGTTTGCTTTTAGTTCAAAACGATCAATATGTAGAATCAGAACTAGTAATTGCTGAGATTCGGTCAGGAATATCTACTTTGAATTTTAAAGAGAAGGTTCAAAAACATATTTATTCTAATTCAGACGGAGAAATGCACTGGAGTACCGATGTCTATCATGCACCCAAATTTACATTTGGTAATGTTCATTTATTACCAAAAACAAGTCATTTATGGATATTATTAGGAGGGCCGTGCAGGTCTAGTCTAGTCTGCCTTTCGATCCACAAGGATCAAGATCAAATGAATGCGCATTCTCTTTCTGGCAAGCGAAGATATAGTTATAACCTCTCAGTAACCAATGATCAGGTAGTTCAGATTTTTATGGTAAAAAAGAAGATAGGATTCCTGATTATTCAGACCTTAATCTAATCATATGTACTGGTCAATATAATCTCGTATATTCGCCTATTCTTCATGGGAATTCTAATTTATTGTCAAAAAGGTGAAGAAATAAATTCATCATTCCACTACACTCGTTCAAGAACTCGAGAATGAACTAATGCCCTGTTCACGTATCTCGATTGAAATCCCCGTAAATGGTATTTTTCGTCGAAATAGTATTCTTGGTTATTTCGATGATCCTCGATACAGAAGAAAGAGTTCGGGCATTATTAAATATTGGACTATAGAAACACATTCAGTCATTAAAAAAGAGGATTTGATTGAGTATTGAGGAATCAAGGAATTTAGGCCAAAATACCAAATGAAAGTAGATCGATTTTTTTCATTCCTGAAGAGGTGCATATCTTGCCCGGATCTTCTTCCATAATGGTACGGAACAATAGTATCGTTGGGGTCGATACACAAATCACCTTAAATCTAAGAATCCGAGTCGGTGGTTTGGTCTGGGTGGATAGAAAAAAGAAACGAATTGAACTGAAAATCTTTTTTGAAGATATCCCTAGAGTAACTGCTTACAAGTTAACAAGTATGCGACATTCATGAATTAGTAGCTGCTTCCAATTTCCAAAAAAAAATACCAATTGTGTCGAACTTTCCATTTTTGGAATAGTTACGGAATCTCCATGAATAGGATCAAACCTTATTCCATGGTATTTACATGAGGTTCCTCTTTAAGAAAGTCCCTGAGAGGGCTTAGTTGATCCATGATTTATGTTCAATCTTTCGTTTCCTTTTCGTTTGTTTTGAGAAATCTATCGATCAATTCCGATTCTTTCTTTTTCTCTTGATTCTTTTCCGATCGAGATGTATAGATCCTGTTCATGGATTAACGAAAATGTGCAAAAGCACTATTTGCCTCTTCCATTCTATAAGTCTCTTCCTTTTTGCGTATCTCATCGCCACTCCCTTTGGCAGCATCCACTAATTCAAAACTTAATTTGAAAGCCATATTTCAACTCGGACGTTTTCAGGATACCTCTAATAACCAACGAATGGCAAGTTCTTTTCCTTGTGTGGATCGTATTTCAATGGGAACTTGATGAGTCGATCCACCTACACGTCTTACTTTTACTGTTATATTGGGAGTTACTCCACGTATTGCTTGATGTAAAATGAATAGTGGTTTTGTTTCTATCTTTTGTTGAATCTTTTTAACGGCTCGATAAATAATTTGATAAGCCAATATTTTTTTCCGTGTTTCAAAATAGGATTAACCAACATATTAACTAATCAATTACGATAAATTAGATTGGATTTTGCTAATTTTTTTGCAGTACCTCGACGTGACATGAGCGTGAAAGGGGTTCAAGAATCAGTTTTCTTTTTATAAGGGCTAAAATCACTTATTTTGGATTTTTAACCCCATATTGTAGGGTGGATCTCGAAAGATATGAAAGATCTCTCTCCAAGTCGTACATACGACTTTCATCGAATATGACTTTCTGCAGAATTCTATATGTATGTATGAGATCGAGTATGGAATTCTGTTTACTCACTTTAAATTGAGTATCTGTTTCCCTCCCTTTCCTGCTAGGATTGGAAATTCTGTATTTTACATATCCATATGATTGAGTCCTTGGGTTTTCAAAATAATGTAAAAAGAAGTGCTTCGAATCATTGCTATTTGACTCGGACCTGTTCTAAAAAAGTCGAGGTATTTCAAATTGTTTGTTGATACGGACAAAGTCAGGGAAAACCTCTGAAATTATTTCAATATTGAACCTTGGACATATAAGAGTTCCGAATCGAATCTCTTTAGAAAGAAGATCTTTTGTCTCATGGTTGCCTGCTTCAGTCCCCTTACGAAAGTTTCATTATTGGGTTAGCCATACATTTCACATGTTTCTAGCGATTCACATGGCATCATCAAATGATACAAGTCTTGGATAAGAATCTACAACGCACTAGAACACCCTTTAGACGATCCCGAACCTATTCGGTTGTCTGTAAAACATAATGCACAATTTATTATGTATCAAACCATAGGTATTTCATTGATTCATAAAAGTAAACACCAAACTAATCAAAGATACCGAGAACAAAGATATGTTGATAAAAAGAATTTTGACGAATTCATTCTACAATCTCAAACTCAAAGAATAAATACAGAAAAAACTCATTTTGATTTGCTTGTTCCTGAAAATATTTTATGGTCTAGACGTCGTAGAGAATTGAGAATTCAAAGTTTTTTTAATTCTTTGAATTGGAATGTCGTCGATAGAAATTCAGTATGTTGCAACGAAACCAATGTAAAAAACTGGAGTCAATTTTTGGGTGAATGGAAACCCCTTTATAAAGATAAAAATGAATTAATTAAATTTAAGTTCTTTCTTTGGCCTAATTATCGTTTAGAAGATTTAGCTTGTATGAATCGTTATTGGTTTGATACCAATAATGGTAGCCGTTTCAGTATCTTAAGGATACATATGTATCCACGATTGAAAATTAATTGATAGTACTATATACCCTGTCTCGTATAGAGTATCTGAAAGCAAACAAATATAAACATGCCTTGTTTTACATCTCATTCGAATCTAATTCGAGTAGACAATACTAAATCAATAAAATAAGGTATTGATTATATCTAGAAATGAATCAACAAAATCTTCTTCATTTTAGGTTACAATTATTCGCTTTTGTGACTGAAAAATACGTACCTACCACCTTTTTGGATTCCTATCTGAATCAAATTTCAAATTTGATTAATTTATTGGAATTGCTAAAATTAGAGGTTCATAAAGAAATTAAGTCTATATACCACATTCAAATTACTGGCATTATTATTACTGATCAATAAAATTCGAAAAAATCCATATCTGTAAAACAAAGAAAGGGAAAATTCATTTATGGTAATTTTTTTTGTCATTTCAGTTATTTTTCAAGAAGAAAAGAAAGGATTTGTTGAATTTCAAGTATTCAATTTCACCAATAAGAAACTGAGACTTACTTCACATTTAGAATTGCACAAAAAAGACTATTTATCTCAGAGAAGTTTGAAGAAAATTTTGGGAAAACGTCAATGACTGCTAGCTTATTTGTCAAAAAAATATAGAGTACGTTATAAAGAATTAATTAATCAGTTGGACATTCGAGAGACAAAAACTAGTTAATTTGAAGAGTTATTTATTTTCACTTATATGTTTCAATTAAATTTTGATGAACTTCTTTTAACTTTCAGTAATTCATGGAAGAATGAATCGTTAAAAAACTTATGACTGCACCAACTACAAGAAAAGACCTCATGATAGTCAATATAGGGCCTCAACACCTATCAATGCATGCTGTTCTTCGACTCATCGTTACTTTAGATGGTGAAGATGTTGTCGACACCGAGCCCTTATTGCAGCCCACTCTACTGAATCAACTGCTTTATTTTTGGTACCAACAATTAAGAATTGTTTTCCCCTACTTGATGCGTCAAAAACTAAATCACAAGCTTCTGGTAAAAAACGAGCAGTTCTAGTAAGATTTGTAATATGAATACCCTTACGCTTTGCAGAGATATAAGGCGCCATTTTAGGATTCCATTTCCTAGTACCATGACCAAAATGAACTCCTGCCTCCATCATCTCTTCCAAATTTATATTCCAATATCTTCTTGTCATTTCTCCCCACAACCTCCCCCCTTTCTTATGTTCTTTTTCAAAAAAAGAAAGAGATGAGGAACCCTAAACTGAAATAAATAATTGTTACGATGGAACCTTCTCTTCTACTGTAGATTGGACATAGATACACGACCCAAACCATTATTCTTTTCTATTCATTATTCTTTTTATTACCAAAGCAAATAACCATACCAAATGTAGATAGAGAAAGAGATGAATCCTTTGTTAGGAATTATTAAATCCTATAAATGATTGTTTTGGTATGTCGTGGAATTTTTTTGAAAGACAAGAATCAAATAATTTTCTGTGGTGGAACAAAATATCTCTCATCTCCCCCTCGAATAGATTCGTTTTTTTTGTTTCCAAAGGAATGTTGTTATGTTGTTTTGAAGGGTGCACTAATCCCTTGAATTCGGTACCAACGGGTATCACCCCCCCACCCCAAAACAACGTTCTCTTTCAGGCCTTTCATACGATCGATTCGACCCCGGAGAGCCGCTTTTTCTAAAACTCGAGCAGTTTCTTGAAAACTTGCTTCAAATATGAACCTTGTAATATTCAGAGATGCTCTTGTTATTCCCAATAAGACGACTCGGTAATAGATCGCTTCTTCCAAAGCGCACCC
The DNA here is from genome assembly GCF_019186545.1 of Solanum stenotomum. Lineage (NCBI taxonomy): Eukaryota > Viridiplantae > Streptophyta > Magnoliopsida > Solanales > Solanaceae > Solanum > Solanum stenotomum. The sequence continues at coordinate 36,669,457 of NC_064288.1, forward strand.
CATTCGTTCTGCTTGCAACAATCCAATAAGTTCTCCGGGTGAAAAAACATTAGACATTCCATCTTCTGAAATCAACACATTTGATGTTATTTGACGAACAATAATTTCTATATGCCTTTTATGAATCTGCACCCTTTGGGAGCGATAAACCTGTTGGATTTTATTAACCTAAGAGATTCGGCTTTGCGCTATAGTTAACTTAGCACCAATCAAGAATCCCCAATGAATTTCAAGAATTCTTGGTATACATTTGTTCCAACTCTCAATCCTCTTTTCTAGATTCATGGATATTGAATCAATCGAACGCACTTCTAAGACCTATTCTACTTTTGGAAGACCCTGTGTTATATCACCAGATCTCGAATTTTCATATATAGATGTAACTAATGTATCTCCTTCGTAAAGGGTTTCCCCATAATGGCCATGAACAGTTGCTCCGGGGGTGGCCAAATAAGGCTTAGCTGATCGTATCACTATCGAGTCAACTTGAACAAGTATAACTTGACCCGATTTGAGGGGCGGTCCATTTTTGGCTATACATACATTTTCACAAATAAACTGTCCAAGACTAATTATTTTAGATCTCTCTGCACAATAATTGTGATGGAGAAAAGACCAATTCAAATTGAATGGATTTAAAATAAAGTTACGGCATGGATCGGGATTAAAATTTTTTCCATTTTCATCCATTAAATAATATTTTAATTTAATCACTTGAAAAGTCTGTTTTAAATTGTCAAGTTGCAAATATTTAGTTACTGAGATCTGATTATGAGTTATTAAATGGTAATATGAATAAAAATTCTCAATTGGAAGGCATGTTCCTAAAGGCCCCAATGAATTCCTAACAAGAATTAGGGGATCTTTTTTAATTGATTCTTTTATCACACTGTGATATTTTACATCTTTGAATGGCTCCATTCGAGAACAATTGGCTGCTGACAAAATTATCAACGACTAACATTCCTTATTTCTATTCAACAATGTATGAATAGTTCCTTGACGTTGGTTAAGAGATTGTTTAATTTTTGCCTTGGAATAGGAATAAATGGTAGTAAAGGGGTTGATATTGGTACAATCTGATCCATTATCAGAGAACAATCCTAACCCCGAGGGATCATTCCTTTTTCGATATACGAAATAGGGGATTTCACTAAGTTGATTCTTAGGAAATGTCGAATCAAACCATTTGTCCTTATTTCAACAAAAGAAGCACGAGCTTCTTCGCAAGAAGAACTTTTTTTGTCTTGGTTCCAATTCAATACTAAACAAGTCCGAAATTGAATACTTGTGTCAGAAATTCCTCGAATCGGTTTGCCATTTCCATAAAGGATATAATTGACAATTCATAGTTGCACATTATCCCTTTCCTGCAATGGATCCGGTGGAACTAAAACAAAGAACCTTTTCTTACTAGGTGTAATTCATTGGACATAGATTCAATTTTTAACTTTTTTGTATATCTTGGAATTTCTTTTTCATGTTCCTGGTGGTATCAAAACGCCGGTATGTCTGGACATCTTATCCGTCTCTCCAGGAAAATGGATAACTCCAGAAAAGATTTTTAGTTCAATTCATTTTTTTCTCTCCACCCGGACCAACCCACCGACTCGACTTCTTATATTTAAGGTGATTTGTGTATCGACCCCAATGATACTATTGTTCAATACCATTATGGAAGAAGATCCGGGCAAGATATGCACCTCTTCAGGAATGAAAAAAAATCGATCTACTTTCATTTGGTATTTTGGCCTAAATTCCTTGACTCCTCGATACTCAATCAAATCCTCTTTTTTGATGACTGAATGCGTTTCTATAGTCCCATATTTAATAATGCCCGAACTCTTTCTTCTGTATCGAGGATCATCGAAATAAGCAAGAATACTATTTCGACGGAAAATACCATTTGTGGGGATTTAAATCGAGATACCTGAATAGGGCATTAGTTCATTCTCGAGTTCTTGAATCGAGTGTAGTGGAATGATGAATTTATTTCTTTGCCTTTTTGACAATAAATCAAAATTCCCATGAAGAATAAGCAAATATACGAGATTATACTGACTAGTAGTACATATGATTCGATTAAGGTCTGAATAATCAATTTCTGACTCGCCTAATCATTGGTTACTTAGAGGTTGGAAGTATATCTTCGCTTGCCAGAAAGAGAATGCACATTCATTTGATCCTGATCCTTGTGGATCGAAAGGTAGACTAGACTGGACCTGCATGACCCTCCTAATAATATCCATAAATGACTTGTTTTTGGTAATAGATGAACATTACCATATGTAAATTCGGGTGCATGATAGACATTGGTACTCCAGTGCATTTCTTCGCCTGAATCAGAATAAATATGTTTTCGAACCTTCTCTTTAAAATTCAAAGTGGATATTCCTGCGCAAATGTCAGCAATTACTTGTTTTGATTCTACATATTGATCGTTTTGAACTAAAAACAAACTTTTGGGTGGAATATTCACATTATGTAGAATATCTTCACTCTCAATAGTTACATGCAAGTCTATAGAACATAGAAAGACGGGATGCCCATGACATGTACGTGTCGGATGAACCAAGTCCTCATTGAATTTTATTTTTCCATTAGATGGGGCTCGCACATGTTCTGCAGTACCCCCCGTGAATACTCCTCCTATATGAAAAGTTTGTAATGTTAATTGAGTACCTGGTTCTCCAATTGATTGACCTGCAATAATACCTACAGCTTCCCCCAATTCAACCAGGTCGCCATGAGTAGGACTACGGCCAAACATAATCGACAAATCCAAGATGTACTCCTACAAGTAAAGGGAGTTCGAATAGAGATTGGTTGTGCTCGAAAGGTTATGAATCGATTTACAAGTCCAATGCCAATGGCTTGGTTTCTAGTGGAAATACATCGTGAACCCATGTATATATCATCTGCTAATACACGACCAATTAATGTTTGATTAAAAATCCTTTCTGGCATTATCCCATTCTGAGGACTCACAGAAATACCCAGGGCGGTGCCACAATCAATTTGACGTACAACAATGTGTTGAACTACTTCAACAAGTCTTCAAGTGAGATATCCATCGTCTGATGTTTGTACATCAGTATCCACAATTCCTTTACTGGCTCCGTAGCAAGAAATGATGTATTATGTTAAAGAGTGTCCTTCGCGTAAATTGCTTTGAATAGGTAAATCAATCATTTGTCCTTGAGGATCCGACATTAATCCTCTCATACCTACTAATTGATGTACCTGAGATGCATTTCCTTGAGCTCCCGAGAAAGACATTATATGAATTGGGTTAAAAGGGCCAGTCATCCTAAAATTCAGATTCATTTCTTGGTGCAAATATTCACTTGTAGCATACCATATTTTAATGGATTGACGTAATTTTTCTACCGCGTGTACATTCTCATAATGATGGTGTTTTTCCAAAATCAAACTTTGTTGTTCAGCATCTTGAACTAGCCATCCCTTAGAAGGTATTGTTAAAAGATCATCATATCCTAATGAAATGGATGTAGTAGTAGCTTGTTGGAACCCCAAAGTTTTTACTTGATCTAGGATATGTGATGTATATGCCATTCCGAAGTGTTCTATTAATCTACTAATAAGTCGTTTCATGGCAATTCCATCTATCACTTTATTGTGAAAGACTAGATTGGCCCGTTCTACCATAAGTACCTCTATATTCCGCTGAGTAGGATTCGACAATGGGTTTGAGTCGGTGATTTTAAAGCTTCCTTTTATCGATCTTGATTCACGTATAAATTCCGGAACTATGGACCTAGCTGAACCGGAGAGCCCCGAAGTCCCACGATATCATAGAATTAGGTAGAATATGAATAGGCCCGAGAAAACCCCTGTATAGCTTCTTCGATTTCTCGATAAAGAGCAATATGACCTACAGTGGTTCGAATCTAGATAAAAAGGATTTTTTATACTTCTTACTATTAGATAGTGTCCATATATCTCATAAAAAGTACCTAAAGATTCATAGTGAACTTCGATGGGAGTTTCTCTTGAATCAATAACACATTGATCTAGTCACCACCGGAGCCATAAAGGACTATCTAAATTTATTCGTTTCTTTCGATAAGCCCCAATTGCATCATAGGAATTCGAAAAAAGGGTTCTTTCATATACTTTTAGTAACTATTATCACTTCTTTTTTTATTTTGATAGTTTCTGCGATTATATGGATTATATCTATTTACACAAATACCTTGATGATTTCCGCTCGTTAATACATAAAGTCCAATAAGCATATCTTGCGTTGGTTCGAAAATGGGATCCCCAATAGCCGGAGACAAAAGATTCATACAAAAAAACATAAGTAAATGGGCCTCTACTTGAGCCTCCAAGGATAAAGGTATATGAACAACCATTTGATCTCCATAGTGCTGGAGAATCCATATTATGCAAGGAGACATTGCTTTTGCTAATTTGAATTGATGGGTGATATAAAATGGGTCTATTTCCGGCATCATATCCACAATTAACACATTCATCCTAGTTAGCAGTTCCAGCTCCGTATCAAGGTCACAATCGATATCGTCACTAGCATCAAGATTGTCACTATCATCAATATCCTCACTATCATCAATATCAATTTCATCAAGAAGAAAACCTTTAGACTTATTATCCAGGAACTTGTTCAGAAATACCGTAATGAAAGAAACATGGGAGTTTGTGGCTAGGTATTTGACCAAATAGGATTGTCTAGTTCCTATAAAACCTTTTACTAAAATACCCTAGAGGGGGATAAGGCTAAGCAGAGCGAAAAAGGGTTTTCCAGGAGATGGGAAATGAAAACTATTTTCCCCACACGAAGTTTATGAATAAGTGATTGTCTGATAATGAGCAAGGAATATCCGTCTTTCTTCTAAACATGATGGATTGAACTCATAGTTCATTAGATGCTTTTTATGAATGTCAACTAAGTATCATTAGTAAATTACTCCCGGTTGTTCAATCATTTGATAAAATAGAATCTTGGGTCGCGAACAGTGATTCGATTGATGATGAAGAAAGAGAATTCTTAGTTTAGTTCTCCACCTTAACGACAGAAAATAGGATTGATCAAATTCTATTTAGTCTGACTCATAGCGATCATTTATCAAAGAATGACTCTGGTTATCAAATGATTGAACAACCGAGAACAATTTACTTACGATACTTAGTTGACATTCATAAAAATCATCTAATGAATTATGAGTTCAATCCATTCTGTTTAGCAGAAAGACGGATATTCCTTGCTCATTATCAGACAATCACTTATTCACAAACTTCGTGTGGGTAAAATAGTTTTCATTTCCCATCTCCTTGAAAACCCTTTTCGCTCCGCTTAGCCTTATCCCCCTCTAGGGGTATTTTAGTGATAGGTTCTATAGGAACTAGATGATCCTATTTGGTTAAATTCCTAGCGACAAACTCCTATGTTCCTTTCATTACGGTATTTCTGAACAAGTTCCTGGATAACAAGTCTAAAGGTTTTCTTCTTGATGAGATCGATATTGATGATAGTGACGCTATTGATGATAGTGACAATCTTGATGCTAGTGACGATATCGATCATGACCTTGATATGGAGCTGGAACTGCTAACTAGGATGAATGGGCTAACTGTGGATATGATGCCGGAAATAGACCGATTTTATATCACCCTTCAATTCGAATTAGCAAAAGCAATGTCTTCTTGCATAATATGGATTCCAAACATTCATGATCTGGATGTGAATGAGTCGAATGACTTATCCCTCGGTCTATTAGTGAACCATCTCTCCAGGGATTGTGAAAGATATTCTACTAGAAATATTCTTGTTATTGGTTCGACTCATATTCCCCAAAAAGTGGATCCCGCTCTAATAGCTCAAAATAAATTAAATACATGCATTAAGATATGAAGGCTTCTTATTCCACAACAACGAAAGCACTTTTTCACTCTTTCATATACTAGGGGATTTCACTTGGAAAAGAAAATGTTCCATACTAACGGATTCGGGTCCATAACCATGGGTTCCAATGCACGAGATCTTGTAGCACTTACCAATGAGGTCCTATAGATTAGTATTACACAGAAGAAATCAATTATAGAAACTAATACAATTAGATACGCTCTTCACAGACAAACTTGGGATTTGCGATCCCAGGTAAGATCGGTTCAGGATCATGGGATCCTTTTCTATCAGATAGGAAGGGCTGTAGCACAAAATGTACTTCTAAGTAATTGCCCCGTAGATCCTATATCTATCTATATGAAGAAGAAATCATGTAATGAAGGGGGTTCTTATTTGTACAAATGGTACTTCGAGATTGGAACGAGGATGAAGAGATTATAAATACTTCTTTATCTTTTGAGTTGTTCTGCTGGATCAGTCGCTCAAGATCTTTGGTCTTTATCCATACCCGATTAAAAAAATGGGATCACTTCTTATGGACTCGTTGAGAATGATTCTGATCTAGTTCATGGCCTATTAGAAGTAGATGGCGCTCTGGTGGGATCTTCACGGACAGAAAAAGATTGCAGTTAGTTTTATAATGATCGAGTGACATTGCTTCTTCGGCCCGAACCGAGGAATCTCTTAGATATGATGCAAAAGGGCTCTTGGTCTATCCTTGATCAGAGATTTCTCTATGAAAAATATGAATCGGAGTTTGAAGAAGGGAAGGGAGAAAGAGCCCTTGACCCGCAGGAGGATTTATTCAATCACATAGTTTGGGCTCCTAGAATATGGCGCCCTTGGGGCTTTCTATTTGATTGTATCAAAAGGCCCAATGAATTGGGATTTCCCTATTGGTCCAGGTCATTTCGGGGTAAGCAAATCATTTATGATGAAGAGGATGAGCTTCAAGAGAATCATTCGAGGTTCTTGCAGAGTGGAACTATGCAGTACCAGACACGAGATATATCTCAAGGCCTTTTTCGAATAAGCCAATTCATTTGGGACCCTGCAGATCCACTCTTTTTCCTATTCAAAGATCTGCCCCTGGCTCTGTGTTTTCACATCGAGAATTATTTACAGATGAAGAGATGTCAAAGGGGCTTCTTACTATCCAAACAGATCCTTCTACATCTATATATAAACGCTGGTTTATCAAGATTACGCAAGAAAAGCACTTCGAATTGTTGATTAATCGTTAAAGATGGCTTAGAACCAATAGTTCATTATCTAAAGGATCTTTCCGTTCTAATACTCTATTCGAGAGTTATCAGTATTTATCAAATCTGTTCCTATCTAACGGAACACTATTGGATCAAATGCCAAAGAAATTGTTGAGAAAAAGATGGCTTTTCCCGGATGAAATGAAAATTGGATTCATGTAACAGGAGAAAATTTTTCCATTCCTTAGCCGAAAAGATATGTGGCCATGAAAGAGGGAT